>NC_092529.1:16655000-16737500 GCF_037038585.1 Patagioenas fasciata | reverse complement strand
ACCCTGGGTTACCAAACTGTTATCTTTAGGTTTACTTCTTCAGATAAACCATGGGATCTTCACACATTTCAACCAGAGAAAAATCAATTCTCTCTCAAAGAGTTGCACAGTAGTTTACCACCCGTGCTTAAATGCACAGCTTCATATGAGCTTGAATTCCAGTTTTGATCTGTTTGCAAAATATCCTCAGTCATGAACTTGTTAGGTCTGGGGAAACACCAGTGACTCGATGGCCTCCCTCGTGTTGGCATTCTTCAACCCCCAAAGTGCCACCATGGTTCTAAATTTACCATTTTTATGAAGAATATTTAGGTGTATGTAGTACATTGCAATGCTATTTCTACAGTGTCATTTTTATAGACTGTTCCTTATTGAAATACTTATACAGTGTGTAAGTTCTTTTCATAAATTTGTTGATTTTTTTTTTTTTTAATATTATTGGAGAATGATAGTTTTGTTTTGGGGTTCTCTAGGAGCATTCCGATTCTACAGGAATACCATTGATCTTGATTATGTTCTTTAGGATGTTGAAATAAAGCTACCTCAAATGTTACTTAATAACTGAAATTATTTTTATTTTACTCCCTTGTATACATTCTTTTCTATTTCAAAGTAGAAACCAAATGCAGAAAGTATAAGGGTTTCCAACTGGAAATTTAATATAACTAATTAATGAACTCTACTTTGACCTGGAATGAAGATTTTAAACAGAGCTGTGATTCAGCTGCAGAAAGATGTGGTTAAATCATGTCACCTCTGCCTCAAGAAGAATATGACCAGGATGCTGCAGTGAGTTACCTGCCTGCAGACATCTGCCCCAAAACAAACCTAAGGGCTTCACTGAGACTCAGACTATGGCAGGGGTCCTGCAAGACTTGTTGGGCTGGAAAACAACCATGGCTAAATGAAGACAGCATTGTAAAAAAAATGCTTTAACAGCTACTTCCATGCAGGAGGGATGTGAACCAGAGGAGAGCCTGGAGCTTGGGCACTAGTGGCATGGTGTCTTGCTTCTCCCCATCAGGTAATGCAGGTGACGGTAGGTGTTGAGCCTGACAATGCCATCCAGATGAGGTTTCTGGGTCTGGCCAGAGCCAAGCTTGAGGCACCAGGGAGCCAGAAGGTCAAAAAAATGAGGCACAGCAAACAGATGAGCTGCCACCTGAGCTCAGCACCAATGGACCCAGGAACTTGTGTGAAATTCAAGTGCCTTCACCCCATCTCAGCTCACTCCATCTCCTTTTAGGGCAGTCCCTAAGAGCCCGCTACTACTATCAGGTTATGTGAATTTTTTGCACTTCAGGTGGTAGAAGTCTAAACCAGAAAGCCATTTCCTTGGGTGGAGTTGGGTGCTTTTCCACCAAAGAGCATGAACACGTCTTTCCACTCTTTGTAGCTCTATTTATCTGAGGTCTGGCAGTGCTAAATGTCATCGGGCGTCCTGCTGTGATGGGTTCTGTCACAGAGGGAAATGAAGAGGTGCCCAGCCCCAAGAGCACCCACCGCTGCACACAGCAATGCTTGCACTGTTGTTACAGTTAATTTCCTCCTCTCTTTGATCCATCTGAATTCAGCATGCATTATCCTTCTGTTATGTATGTAAATGTTTAGATTAGGTAATATTTTATTCTACAGTGAATGACACCATAATCCTCCTTATTCTTCTCCTTTATCATAAATATTTAGTTTGTTTTTAGCTGTGGGACTAAACACAACATCGTTTTCATTACTGTGAAATCTTCCCCTTTTCTTCTCCTGCGAGCATCCCTGGTCCCCTGGCAGTACTCTGCCCCCCACAACATGCTAATATTGCTTGCATTACTGCAGGATTACCACAGTGAAGTATACACTTGGTATTATAATTCATAATGTTGCTTTAAAAGATTAACCACTCCCACAGCTGTGTCTGATAATTACAGAGCAGACTTACTTTTTTTTTTTAACAAAGAACAGCGTGCACAAAATGACTGGCAAGGAGGTGAGTGTTTGGGGTGTGCTTTGTTTCTCAACCTCAGAGAAAACCAGATGCAAAATTGATAAAGAAGAACAAGAGTGGGTTTTAAACTGAGATGCTTCTGTATATTAGTTATTTAACAGATTTATATGGGGATGGCACCGTCAGCCCCTGGAATGTCACAGACTGATGCAATTGTCAATTGCCAGCTTAGATGACTTCCATGAACAAATCCAAAATAATTAATAGACCTTCTGGAGTTTTCCAGACAAGCGAGTGTGCTGGTGAGAGAGCAATAGTTAGCTTAGCCTGTCAAGGTTCATTCTTTTTCAAAACTCCAGTCCTCCCTTGATGCCCTCTAATGGTTTTTTGAAACACCAAAATGTTTTTGCATGAACAACATTACCCTTTGTGCTTTAGTTAAATGCATTTCTATGTCAGACATACTCCTGGTTTGAAAATGCCTGCTACCTACCCCTTCCTGAGGGGATCTCCGGGGAGGGTAGCCAGATTGACTTTAATCGGTCAAAGACACAGAATGGGCTCTTAATGCGATAAACTGATCGAGTGTGCAAAGTCACATTAATATGTGAAACCTTGATCAGCTTTTATTAAGGGATAAGGAAACGGTTTAATTGCTGAGTGACAAGAGCATGTGTTTGTTTAATTGCTTGTTTGTGTTTATTGCAAGGCCTTGGGGAACACGGTAATTCGTCCCATTGTTGTTTGAAAATGTGGGTCTGGCACCCAGACCAACTGCCCATGACAGACTCTTGTCTTATACCAAGTGCTGTTTCATCAACATTTACCACAGTCCTGTTCGGCGAGGACAGCAGCCCTTAGAGCAACAAAGTGGGATTCTCCTTCCAGTCTATCCCCACTTGGTTTGTCCAGAGCCAGCCATGCTGTGAGAAGGTTGGAAATCTTGTCCTTAAATGAGGAGTCACCCACTGTCTGTTAAATGAAAGTAGCATTTAAAGGCTGCTGCGTGGTAGAGCAATACTTAACAGATTGTTCTGTCTTTCACAGCTGGAGATGTAATGGTTGCCTGCTCCTACAGAAAGCTCCTAAAAGATCTCAGAGCCTAAGGCAAAGTCCATTGAAGCTGTTGGTGTCTTTCTGTTCCTTGGACTGGCCTTTGATCAGGCATTAATGCATAGCGATAGTTTTTCTATATCTTTTCTGAATGGGATTTTGGCATAGAATTGTTCCCTGCTGTAGGATTGCAACAGTCCCGAGGATAGTTCTGCCTTCTTGGCTGGAGCTGACCAGAAGTCTCAATGGTACAGTGGGGCCTGGCACTCCGTGCTGAGGAGGAGTATTAGGTTTGCTATTAATTTACATGAAAAGTCCCTGCCTAGCAATCATTCTAAATATAAAGCTTCCTGAGATCCTACTATTTCTTTCATCCAGATTCTTGCCTTACTTTGGAAGGTAAGTTTTCCATTCAGAAGCACCAGCTGGAAAAGCTTTCCTTCCTGTTTTCTCTAAATTAGCCATTTTAAATACTTTGTGGATGGAGGAGGATAGAGGGTTGCTGATGATTAAGGTTATAACCAGCTTTCCAGTTTAGTATCCAGCACCAACAAATACATCTACTTCTGTAGACAGAGCCTAGAAATAGTTGTATCAATATACATTACAGGCTTGTCATAACTCACTCATTTCCTATTTCAAACAGGAGGAAATATACTTGAACATATCTGTTGTATCTGTCAAGACTTCTCATTTGTCAAACTATTAGTGGTCCCTCTGTCAACATAAATAAATCTGTCCATAAATCTTGACAGGTATAATCATTTGTTGCATTTGAAAGGCAAGTCTCTAACATTAGACCCCTTTTGATTCCTAACATGATTATCTTTAAAGAAAGACATTTCAGATGCCTTCTGAATCTGGCCTCTGTCAAATGATTTCTCTGCTCTTGCTGACTTATCTACTCTTACGAAGTAAGCAAAGGCATAGTTGCTGCTGTCAACTCTCTTGAAGACCAGACGAATCATTGGCATCATAGCAGCTCTGAGGCCCTATCCTGCAAGCATTCATGTTCCTGTTTGTCAGACTAGGCTCCCAATACACTTATTGTTCTTTACAGATAGGTTTCTTATTCCTATTCTGATCCATTCTTCTGGCACCAGTTGTCCTTTCTTTACTTTTGGGAAGCTATCAAAGAACATTCTTTGAAGGTATTTCATGTGACGCTGCTGATCTTTTCAGCACACAATCCATACCCACACAAGAAAATTAAGCCTCCAAAATGGCGGTTTAGACATGGACTAGCATAGGTTAAGATTGAATTCCATAATACCAACACGCACTTCACAAGATCCCCTGCTGCTCTGGGGCACACTGAGCAGCTCCAGCCTTACAGGGCTTTCCAGAGAGATATGAAGTGACCTTGTTTCTGTGCTCGATGGCCTTATGTTAGTAATTTTGCCTGCCTGATTAAGTTAACAGTTATCCAGCATTCACCAGGCTGGAATGTGAAGTGAGGGTCTCTGGCCAGAGTTCAGTGTCTCAGCAGACAGCTCGGGCGTTTGACCCAGAAATTGGTCAATGCACAAGTGCCAGAAGGCAACCAGCAAGTCCACAGATAGCGTGGCTTCGTAGCATTCCCTGCCACACAGAAAACCTAAAGCACATGTTTTGCAAATAAAAATGAGTCAGAAGGTTGCTAGGGCTGGTTTTGTGGGAACTGCACAGTGAAGAGTAGATCCACAAGGAGCTCCTGCAGGAGCCAAGGTGCTTGGTACCCGAGCTCCTGCGGTGTCACGGGCATGCCCAGCTTATACAGCCACGGGAAATTAGCTGGTGAATGCTGGAGGATCCCAGGTCTGATGTTTTCCCTTCAGTCTTCTGACAGTGAAGAAAGGAAAACTCTAGTGGTTTTCATAAACTGTATTTAAAGTTTTTCATTTTCCCTCTTTCAACTTCCCACTCCTTCAAATCATCTGTGGTTTGCTGCAGCAAAGATTTTTAATTGACAGGATTTCAACTTGTGCTCTAAAGAGACTCATTACTTCACAGGTTCTTTAGCTTCATGGGGCCTTGACGCCATGTGGGATATTTCCTGCTGTTTTCAATGGATCTTTACCACTGGAACTAATTTTTTGATGAGCTGCAGAAGAAGCCTTGTATTAAGAACTATTATTTCAGTAACATACCCTTTGCTCCTCACCTTATGATGACTTGTACAGGATGTCCAGATGCAGAGTATCAAAATGCAGCTGTTAGATAAGGTTCCCATCTGAATCACAGCTCTCAATACAGTAAGTTATTAAACAGCATTTTTTTTTCTATGTCGAGTCACAATTCAAGATAATATTCCACTGGAGTGGACAACATGCAAGAGCCATAGACACCTAGTTTGCTATACCCATATAGTAGGCTGGGAGTAAGGGAGGGAGTTCAGTTCTCCACTTTGCAGCAGGGAATCCACAGAAGTATTTAGTTACTTTTGTGTACCAAAGATGTTTTAATTAAAATATTAGAAATATTTAGTCAAAGAGGATAGTTGTCTAAAACCTTCCTGACAAAATGCATTAAAACCTTGGTTTGTGAAATTTTTTGAAGCCAAGGAGATAAGCACCTTGCTTTTATGAGACTGCATGATACGTGGCACATGCTTAACCGCAGAACACAAGTTCATCTGGGTTCATACCAACACCTGCATGTGTTAATATCATTGGAGGGTCTGCAGGACTCTGTAGCCCCCAGGTGAGAGCTTCTGAGGGTCTGAATCATGGAGGTAGCTGCCTAAATTAATCTACACCCTGGCCTTTTGCATCTGTGCCTATCAGTGCTCCCTGCGTAACCAGCTAGGTCTGCTAGGTCTCACCGCTGCTCTTTCTAGTTCTCTTTCTCTGGGCCAGGAAGGATGCTGGGCTCTACAGCTTCCTTTTCTTTTGGCTGGCAAGATGGTACTTTGTCAGGTAACTGCTGTTGCCACCAACTGCAAAGCTCACTGCATCTAGAGTATAATGACACCTTCTGAGCCGCTTCTTTTATGCGTTAACCTACTTGGAAACAGAGGCTCATGTGCAAATTCCCTCTGCATTTTGTGAAGGCTGGAACATAAGCCAGATCTGCGCTGAATTTCCCCCTTCCAAGAGCCAGCTGAATCAAAATCCCCTGACGCAGACATCCCCAAATTTTATGGGTGCAAAAGATGTCTTGATCCAAATTTTGCAGTTTGCTCCCATCTCTGCTTAAAACATAAAATGTATGTTTTTAGGGAAAAAGAATATAAACATCTTGTTCATGTTTGAGCTGAGAATGTCTTTTTTCTGTAGGCTGTCAACACAACTTCAAATGCATGCAGCCTGTCCAATTTGACAGACAATTTGCATATTTGTGGAGTGCTAATGCCAAGTTACTGTATACATTTGTACATGAAAGCATTTAAAAGTTTGAAGGATTAAAGGTGGAAATGTATCCCCCTTGGCCTCGATTAAAGATCAAGACAGAACATCAATAGATGGCAGACAAATAACTGCTGCTTTGCTGTTTGGAATGGCTTAACCTAAAAATAATAAAATCCAAGCTATTTCCTAGGACATAAATAGCTGAGGGCTTTACACGTGCTAATTGCCAGAGAGTTATTTTAGCCTTTTGAGGGTGTTATGTGGAGCTTGGCACATTCAGTGTGAGCCCTCCTGACACAGTGACCGTCTTTTTGTTCTGCACTACCTGTGTGCCTGTGACACAGCTAGAGATTCAAGGCTCACCCCAGAGTAAACGCACGAACGTCACTGTCTAGGTCTGCACTTTCCTCAGCTTGCTCTCAAGTCCTGGAAAGTTCTGTGAGGCCAGATGGAGGTGCTTGACCCATAGAAAAGTGACTTAGTTTGCAATGAGATGGGTGTAAGGAGGAGCAGCAGCAGGTGCTCAACAATTTTCCATAGAAAAATGCTTGCTTGGCTGTATGTGTCAAGATATATTTTGGAGCCTAGCTCTAGACACACTGATTTGAAAATGGAGACTTTAAGTCATAAAAACAAAATATGCTGAAGAACGGTTTTGCACGATTCCTCCTAAGGATCAAAAACTGATATTATTTATTTTACTTGTACTAAAAAATAACCTCAATAAGATGTTCTGCACTGGCCAATAGATATAACTTAGGATCAGATATTGGCAGCACAGGACAGAGAGAGAAGGAGCTAGTCAAATCTTTCCCTCAGTCTTTGATCCAAAACATGAATATTCCTTTGATTCAGAAAGGGTTTGGCCAGCCTTTTTCGCAAACGGTTGCACGTCTCTGTGCTTTCTGGCTGGGGGAAGTGGAAGTGGCAAAGCCTCAGATACCTGGGAACCGAGAGCTGAAAACTCTCCTGGAAACTTCTCATGGTCTAACGAAATTCCCGGGCCAGCTTCCAACCTGAGCGGATGCAGACAACCAGCCAAACTGAACCACCAAATCTGTCAAGATTCAGCCGTCATTTGTGAAAGAGGACTGGGATTTTGAAGGGATTTTGCAGGAGCAGAACACCCAAATCCTTTTACAACTCAGTGGGACTTCTACTTATCTATTTCTTGTACTCTACTGAAAGTCCTTGTCTCCAAATATTTTGAAGACCTCGAACAACACTTTTTTTAGAGGTATACCGCTTCACCAAAATTACAAAAGCACGAAACTTCAGCTGCAGTTTCTGAAAGTGTGTAATTTAACACACCTACCCAAAAATGCCACACGCTACACCTAAACTCCCGACCATAGAGACCTCTGTGCTGTCACAAGACAAGTCTAACTCTAGGTACTCCAGCTTGAAAACTTCAGCCTTAATGCGTTCAGAAAAAGTATGTTGTTGTTCTAAAGCACGTTACTCAAATGTCGAGATGTCTTTCTACTGGGAGCAGCGTTACAAAGCTGATCTCTGCCTGGATGCCTATTCCAATCTCGACCTGACAATTCAGATGTAGGAAAAGCCCTCTCATGCATTCGCAGTTTTAAATGACCTCCATATATTTGTTCAAAAAATAATTAGACTTGCTTAGCTTTTTTACTGTTGCTTTTCTTTTTTTTTTTTAAAGTAGCTTTTCCTGTAACACTCCCAGGCCAGTACAATGCTGGCTTTTAAAAGTGATTTGTCTGTTACCAGGCAGTTTTAAACTTTTACTTCCTAAGTCCTTGCAAACCAGCAATACAAGGAGACTGAAAAAAAAGTCTCCTGGGGATTGTTTTTATAGTAACAGTGAAAGCTTAAAATGCTGCAGCGGCAGCCAAATTATTTTTCTTGTAGTGGAAACAATACCGACAACTGGAGTCTACATACAAAACAGTTTAAAGTTACCCATAAAAATTACTAACAAATGAGTGCTACATTTCTTTTTATCATTTACTCTTTATAAAAAGTGACAGTTTGAAGGCTACTAATTTGGCAAGTTATTTCCCTTCCATAGTCATGGTAATTAAAGGATATATAAAATATCGACCTATAAATACTAGTACAGTCTAACATTTTTGCATGATTTAGGACACAGTCCGCTTTCTTTCTCACCCATTAAAGGAAAGCTAGGTAGACATATGAAGCATTTAGCCATAGGGCAAAGTTTGATTTCAGATAAAATTTTCAAGAACATGCTCATGACTGAAGTCCAAGTCCTATTTACTTGCTGTTACACTCCTACATTGTTCAGACTGAGGATGCCCAAAGATGTGTAGTTACCTCAGGACACAGATGAGCATTTTTCTCCCATGACTAAACAACTGACTTCTTGAGTGCAGTTTAAATCAAACATTTAAAGAATTATTAATTACACATGCTAATTGTCGAGATTTTTTGTTTGTTTTGTTAAAGTCATACATCCTATCCTTAGGTAAGGAAGCACTTTTAAAAATGTATTACTAAAAATGGTGCTTGTGGGCGTCGAAGTCAATCTGTCAGTCTTGAAAATGGCACTTTGGTTCTTAAGTCACTTAGGCTGGGTTTGAGACCTTTATCTGCTACTTCAGCACGTGTTTGCTGGCAGCGGCCTCTTCTGTACTTGCAAGTAGTGAAAAATATACTATGTCCTCTGAAAGTAAAGAGCTAAAAATCATACTGGACTCAGTTTAGTCAACATAAAGGCAAAATAGAGAATCATTAGTTCAAGAAACTGAAAGAAGAGAACTTAAAACTCTGGCTGCAAAACAGGGAAATGCTTCAAATGGGACCTGCAGCAGTTGCTGGTCCAATTCTGTGTCCATCACTGGGAGTTTCAGCAGCTGGTTTGGGGGTGTTTTGTGGGGCACGTGAAAAGGTTAGGCAGATCCTTGGGGTGTTGTGGGACGATGGCACAGGTCCCACTGTGTCCCTTTGTTTAGGATGTCCAATGCAGGACCAGTTACAAAAACTTTTACTGTTCAAATGAGGTGTTGAAGCCGAGGGTGAGTATTTGATGTGAGGTGTGTGGCTTTGCTCTGAACGTGGTCAATTGTCCTTCAAATTCAATGTGCATGCGCTTGTCTGTTGAGTGTCCAAATAATAATGCTGTAGCTGTATTTCTGGGCTTTATCACAGCCTATAAAAAAGAAAAAAAATGGTTCACAGTCTGAAACTTCCCCAAAGCCTGCATTAATTAATAAGTACCCACTAAGTTGCATTAGTATTGTCCATGAGAGATGATAGACTTAAATTAAAAAAAATCCTTGTACAGAAGATTGACATTAGGCCGATAGCTTTCCGAGACAAAAAATGTTTTAGTTCTAAGCGCTTTTCAAAATGGCCACCATTGCTATGAAAAACTCTGTTCCTGTGTATATAAAACATACTGGAATAATAACATCTCATTTGATTATACAAAGTAGTGTTTCCCTTAGTGTTTTAGTTCTCAAAATTCCCAGAATACACTACATTGAAACTGCTCACTTGAGAAATTAAGTACTGTATGTGATAAGACAGTCATGTGAAATTTTTAAGCTGTCATTAAAAACTATTATAATTAGGACAAACTATATGAAAATGCTTTAAAATTGAGACCCTGGTGAATTAAAAATTAAGGGGTATATTATGTATTATCATGTTGAAGGGCAGGGATTTACGCATGTAGCTCCCATTAACACTAATGTGAGTTGCATTCATAAATCCCTGTGCCGTGCGATGAGCATACACCCTCTTGCTTGTTTTCGCTGAACGACCTCAGCTTTCACAGTTCTCCAACACAATTCCTCTGCCTGCGGAGAAGGAGCAGAACGGCAAATTAGAAGTTTAAACTGTTTTCCCTTACAAATCTAGGCCCCCAGACAGAGCCAAGTGTATTTCATCTAAGCAGTAGCTGTGCTCCCCTAAAATTTACTTATGAAAAATAACTGTCACAGAGTCTGCTCTTCCTTGCAACTCCTCCTGTGCTTTTCCCCACACTTAATAACTAGGAGTTGGGCTGGGATCGCTTTTTTTTATTATGGCTCCTCTATATGTAGGAAGCCTATTGCTGGGTGGGCTTGTAAAAGCATTTCAGTCAGGAGCCTTCAAAAGGACCCACATTCAGGGCAGCGTGCAATTCCTGTGTGGTGAGCGAACGTGTCCCGTAATGGCAGCGCACACTGATTAAACACATAGGACTGAGGTCTGAGCAGGTGCCTGCGCTGGGCTTTGGGTCACAGTCGGGCGAAGAATGAGCTGCTGGGGTTTAGGCTGCAAAGCATTGCCAGTTCACTTTAAGTCTCAGGATAGTCAGTGCTGTCCTTATAGCTCCAACATTAAAAATTATGTGAGTTTGTATCATGGCTTTCTTTGGGGGGAAAAAAAAAAAAGTAGGTCTTGTTATCATAAGAGAAGCTTTAAGAAGTGAACACAAAAAAGTGTATTGATATTTATCTATTCATTTGTTTGTTTATTTATTTATTTATTAAATCTTGACCTGTATCTAGAAAGAAATAGTTTTAATGAAGGTGGTCGTGGAATCTGTCTTGTTCTCATCATCTCCTTTTTACAGCCTTGGATTTGGCAATACTGATACCTTACTAAGGTAAGTTAGTTCATCTGTAACTTGGGGATTGCTGGGAGTTTACTAATGGCGCTCAATACAAATGTCCTTTTGTACTGCTTTTACAAATGAACCCATACTGCTTGTGCTTAAAATACATTTAAATGGTCATATTACCCCACAATACAGCTTATGTAAAAAAAAAAACAACAGCTCGTACCTCTTGTCTTTCTACGACATTGAAAAATTGCAATTATACTAATACACTACATTCTTTACAACATATTTTCCTTGGGGCAAAGTAAATAAATCTAAATAAAACAGATATATGAAAAGTCAGTACATCTCCTATTTTAATTAGCACCTGAGCAAAATGGTTTTCCCCCCTGTTGCCAAGCCAGAAAAAGCACTGATGAATTTTCAAGCAAAGTAATGAATGCCAGGTTTATTTCTTTATTGGTACCTGTGGATTCTGTTGTACTGCTTGTTAACAGATGCAAGTGGGCAATATAACTATTACATCAGGCAATAATATAGAAACCCAGGCAGTTCCTAAGCAACAGCCCAGCACTGATTCTTTCCAGCTATTCTCTAGAATTCCCTCAGACAGAGTAAGAGGAGTTGGACAATATAGTCTGATTTTGAGAAAGGAATAAAGCATGAAACTGGTGATTTTCAAAATCATATTTTTGCAGATTTCTTACCAAATCAAAAGAGCTAAAATTGAAAACTGTCAAAAACATTTCAGCTCAAGAGCTGCGTAAACTTTTCTATTGTTCAGGCAGCTAAACAGATACAGTTATTTTGCTTTATACCTTGCCCACAAGAAAGGCAAAAGATAAAGATCATAATAACAGAGCCCCTTCAGCTTGTTGGACTGAAACTGGATTTTGTGGTGTTTCCTTTTGCAGACTCACTCATCAGTTTAGCCTAAAACATTTTTCATCAGTTCTGTATGAATTCCATGGTCAGTCAAATCTGGATGCTGATGGAAAAATTTCTAACAAATGATTCTGTTTAAGCCATATTGAGTCTCTCTGTGTGTGTGCACATATAATTTTTTGTGTACACAAGATAAAAAGGTACATTTCAAAGCAATGCCACTCTCAGATGTCACTGGCTGATACAGAATTTTAGCCTACATATTGCATATTGTAAAAAGGACATCTGCTTTATATATAACTGGGGATTCAATTTTATTATCCATAACTTTCCTTGCAGTAGACCAATCCAAGCTTGGAATCTCTAAGTTATTTGGAGAACATTGTTTCCACACTTTGGTTTAGTCCAATATGGCACTCTGTGTCGAGCTCAGATTTTGAGCCAAACTTCTATGAAGGATAACGCTCTTACTTTTAAGTATGAATAATGGCCTTTCAGAAAACAGTTTATATTTAGAATAAATAAGAACAGACATACATGTACACGCGCGCAAAGTTATGGACCCAATGCACGCGCTTCCAGGAGCACAAACATGAACAAACAAGACAAAAATACTGTAAACCAGATGTTCTCTGGGCTTGAATGCTCCATTGGTTTCCATACACCATGTAAGGTTCTGGTCTGCTAAGGGAGCAGAAGTAAGTTTCACATAGGATCTTGCAGTGCTAACAGTTTTGCCTTGCTTGGGAGGTGGGAAGTGGTGGCTTTCTTCACTAACTTTGACATTTTGCATAAAAAACTGATGACATTTCCAGAACAAAATTCTCTGTTGAGATATTTGAGTTATGGACCAAAATACTTTCCTTTTTGGCCAAAAGAATAAAAATTCTAACTCATTCATGAGAGCTAAGGTTTGCATGCCTCGAACCTCTTCTTCTCTGGGCTCATCTCCCCCTTCTTGTTTTACAGCAGCACGTTAAGAGCACGCAAGATGGAGATATGGAATTTCTGGGCTCCCACCAAGGTACCAATGCAGTGATGGTGATTCAATGGCTTTTCTCTCCTTTCTCTACCAAGCTGTTTCAGCTTTCAGGTGTTAGATATTTTTCAAATAAGCAATAAATTATGGCTTGACACAGACACTTTCTGCTCCCTCAAAGGGGAAAAGAAATGTGCATCTCAATGAAAACCTCATTTCCTATTAGAAACCAGTTTTGATGAAACAAAGTCACCCAACCAGATGATCCAGTCCACACAACTTCCACATATTTCCATCCACTCCTTCTTCCCCTTTCAGTCTCCAGCCCATTCTCTGACACATGTTGACATGAAAATTAAATCACTAAAAAGTATGAACACTTTAGCTTTAACAGAAAGTCAGGTTACTATCCCTAGCATGGAAAGTTAAATGAAATCATGCTGTGTGTGAATTCCTATTGATTTCTTCAGAATTGATCAGAAATATTTGTCAAACTTTTGTTTTCTTTCTGTCCTACATCTTCTTTAGACACATAGTTAAACATACTAAGGAACGTTTACATTTTAAAAACGTGTTCTCAGGTCGTTATATAAACTTACATGTAATAAAAGTGACTGGTCATTTATATTATCTATATACATTCAGATACTTTATTTTCTAAGCCATGGTTTTAAAAAATAGGTGCCTAAATTCAGACACCTAAGTCTATGTTTACAGTCTTCGGCTGTCTGATTTTCAAACATGTTAGTATTCAGAAACTCTGTTTTGCTGTTAACTTAAGGTGCCTAGAAGTTTGGACAAAAGTTACATTGGGCTGTCTTTCATCTATTAGAAGCATAAAGAGAAAAGTGAAAGAAGATTGTAAACATACAAAAGATGTAGAGGCAAAAATAAGAAAACTATAAATCCATGCTGTTTTCCCACATTTAATTGAAGAAAATGAATTCCATTGCTATAAGACACATGAGTAAAACTCAGCAGATTTATGCTTGCTAACTGAATTTGACCTAAAGCCTTCCTTCAAAACATTTGTCTTCTCTTCCTCAGGTTCACACTGAGGCCTCTAGTTTCAAAAATGTGTCTGTGCTTCTGCACTTAATGTATATGCATATTCAGTGTGACTACATATGGAAATGGAGCATCCCTGCCAGCAATTTTACATCCAACAGGCTTTTTGCATGTGCAAGTCTCGGAGGGTTGTATGCTATTGGGGTAATTGGGCATGTAAATCCAGCGGGCAGTCACACACACAGCTATGATGTCTACAGCTGCATTAATACTATTTTTTTTAAACCAGCTAGCAAAAGCAAGTGAGAAAAATGATACCACTTTAGACACCTGGACCTTTAAAGAATAATAATAGAAAACCCCTAAAATCTGATTATGGATCTTGAAATGATGTGGTTCAGCTTTCAAAACCTGCCTCTGCGTCCCCCTCATAAACACAGGTCACACATTTAGGTACTGTTAGATTTGTTGTTGTTTTAATTGCAAACAAATCATTTTGGCGGGCAGTAAACATAAACTGATGTTATTCTAAATTGTAAAGGAAGTTAATATTAAAAAAAAAAAAAGGAATAAATAAATAACTCTATAACACGAAAAAGTTAGTGGACCAGCTGTGTAAATAATACGAACAATGTTAAAGAATAAAAGGAAACTGCCAGAGCCACTTGGGATGAGGGGGCAGCCTAAAATCACTGATTCCTCTCACCAGGTCTTGCTCGTTGGTTGTGCCTGTTTTTTCCTGCCAACTCCAGGTCTGCTCGCACTTTCTTGAAAGGCACCGGAAGAAGGGAAGGAAAATGAGGTTATCTCATAAAATAATCTGCTACTATTTGGTAATCACACAGGAATAGGGATTGAAGCAGTAGCTTAATTTTAGGACTAGAAGCTGTATGAAGTAATTAGCTGAACATTTACTTCGTTCATCAGTGCAGAGTAAATGTTGAATCGTGTATAAATCAATGAAAAACTTCCATGGTTTGGCTCCAGGCTTTGCTGAATGACACCACTTGTCCATGAAAATGCTCTGAACTCCAAACACCGAGCTAAGGAGCAGGAGCTCCTTACTTGGAAGCTTGCGATGTGAGAAAGGCATCCTCTAATGCCCTGGGGACAGGGGTTGTGGTTTTGGACCTAATGGGTGAGTTCTCCATTCTTCATCTGAATTTTGTAACAGGTTTCAAGGCCTTGAAGATAGACTAGGATCAGCAGAGAAGAAAAACTAAGTAACTCATATGTTCTTGTTGTTGCTTAGAAGTTCTATACAGTAAATCAGTAATATAAAATACTCTGGTTTAGTCTAACCAGAGATCTCTTGCTTGGATACATAAGCATGTAAATTAAATTTTTGGGACTTTACTAAAAGGCAAGGTACTAGGAAGAAATTATTAGTTAAAGACTAATGACTATTATTTGGCAGGTGTAATCCTTACTTTGTAAGTGAATGCAAGGCTTCCCAAAGGAGCCAGAGGTGCTCCCTCTGGACAGGAGCTCCATATTCCTCTGCAGAGATCCAGTGCAAGGTTGAGGCCATGCTGCTTTGCAGACATCAGCATGCTTTGATCACCACAGAGAACAGAGCTATCTCTAAGGCTCAGGAATCTTCACATTGATTTACTTTGGTATTTATGATATTACTGTTTATGAGAAATGGGATTTTTTTGTGATGCTGATACCAGTTCACAGTGTGAACTGGATCAAGACCACAACCCATTAGTGCAACAGCAGTTCCTTTACAGAGAGGGACCCAAGTTGCATGTGGACTAGACATGAAAAGTACAGGAAGGCTGAGAAACTCATTAACAGTTTCCTTGGAAACTCCATCCCTCACCATCCTCCTGCCTTTCCAGCAACAGGGTTTTGCAGTAGGAATCTCTTCTCCCAACACCAGCCCAAATCCTGCAATGGTAGCCAGGGGTGCTATTAAACAACCAGACTGAGCTAACATTGCTCCTCAGCTCGTGGCAGCATAGCTGCTCTGCCATGTACCAGTGCTCATATATTGCCATAGTCCCCACCAATGCAACCTGAGATATGGCCCTACTGCTGCCTTGACGAAGCAACATAAACTACATAAATATATACTGAGATTGTTTTGCTGTCCTGCCACAGCTGTGGTTATTGCTGGTACATGCGAATCACTATGAGCCACTGTTGGGCTAAAAGGTATAAAAGAGCAGTTACCAGACCATGGGTCTGACTTAAACTCACAAGAAGCCAATGCTCTGCTTCTGGTTTAGAAGGCAGAAAGTAAACCTGGTGAAGAACTGTCTGAAAAGGCTCCCGTTGTGCCAGTATGGCAAGTAGAAAGTTACTACTGAATACACATGGGCCAGATCCAAAAATCTGTTTAACACTGTGGGAATTTTTGTGCTGACTATGATGGGCTTTGCTGCAACCTGTGGGCTCTGACCTGCCATATCCTGTGCAGCTGTACAGTTATCCTTGCACAAGGAAATTAGGTATATTGTAAGCATGAAATTACCTGCAAGCACTAGAGAAGCAATTTATGTCAGTGACATGAACAAATCAAGGTACAGGACAAAACATTCAGGATCTGATACATCTAAAAGGTAAATCAGAGACCCAAACAAATGTAAAGAATTTGGAGAAATCTGTAAATAGCAAGAAAGTGGAAATAGCACCACTTAGGGAAAATTTTCAGGCCAATGAAACCCAGGAGATGACGTCAGAGAGACAAATACTGGCATTATATAAAGTACATGAATGCTATGAGATGCAAAGACTTTCAAGAACAAGGCCAAGCTCGCTAATTGTTTTCCAGCAGATTTATCATTCCCAGCACAACACCCCATCCACTGACGCAGCCGTTGCCCTCCACCTGGTATCTTCCCCTTGCTGTCATATTTTTCATAAAGGTGATTGTAACATTTTCGTGCCATCTCCTCCAGCAGCCAGGAGGACTCACACTGGGGGAAGGTGTTTGGAAATCAGTGCCTAAGAACTGAATGCTCCCAGTATGAATTCTTTCTCTGCTATGAAATATCTGAAGCCTGCCTGATGCCTCCTTCATTTCCCAAAGAAAGGTCATGGGAACAGGAAAGCCAAGACAAACTGCACCAAAGGGGCTGGAATTTTAGAGGGTTTCTAAGGAAAGCCCAACTGGCACGAACTGAAGTGGCCGTGTGGGCCCTGGCTCTCACCAGCCACTGCCAGAGGGCATGTACTCAAGGATGGTCATGCTCTCTTTGACTTTTAGGTAATACTGTTGAGCCAGTGCCTGAGCCACTCTGGTGAGCTTGCAAAGCATTTACTGTTCCTTTTCAATCATGCTTCCATGTCCCTGCTTCATTAGGACATGGGCAAATGTTTATTGCTGCTTTTGCATGATTGACTGCAAGCTATATCCTTCCTCAAATTTCATCAGGATTTTCTCTATTTTATTGCTCTTATTATGAAGCATAGTCGCTGTATGACATCAGATAATAGTTATGGTTTGGTGTTTTTTTAGTCTCCTTTGCCAAGTCTGAGTTACTTGCTTCCTGACTGAGTTGATTTGCTACCTTAATTTTTAGAACATATTGTTGTAGTAGCTGTGTGACTTTGTGTGTTGGTATGAAAATAAGAAAAAAAAAAAAAACACTACAAAATACTTCTAACTAAAATATCTCTCTCTCTCTCTAAATATGTTCCTAAAGTAAGTAGATGTTTATTCAATAGGGCAATGGTGGCCTTAGAATTTAATTACAACCTGAGTAAATCTGATGTTCTAAATTGCTGTTTCATCCTCCAGCAAGAACACCTAGAAGACTAACAGGAAGATAAAGCACTTCTATGTAACTTTTACCTGCTAACAGCATTTCTGTCATTGCAAGATCTGGCAAGAGAGTCAAACAGCATGTTTTCCCAAAGGTATGTAAAGCATGCAGAACTGACGGAAAGATTAACAAGTTTTCTGTGGAAGGAGCATACATCTGCTAGGGTGAGGAGAGCCTTCACTGATGTGCCACTTGTAAATGCATATGAACTCTGTAATAGGTGCGGAGCTTTTGCTCAACAGCTGCAATCTTTTCATTGTACCTCTTTTGTTGAATTCAGATAAAAGCATTTCATCGTCAACAAATCTAATATCTATTCTTGTCCCACTTGAAAGGGTCAAATGAAATCTCCCACCAGAGAACAAAAAAACTCAAGCCGCCTAGTGAGTTTAGGTGGCAAGACGCCAAGAGCAAGGGGAGGAGAGGTAGTATCTCTGATGCCTTGGCAGAGCAATAATGTCAAGAAGCATGAAAAGCTCTCTCCAGGCTTGCACACAGTCATGTGGCAAGAGGCAGGGACAGCAGGGCAGCCAGACACAAACTATGAAACCACGTCCCTCCTGAGCTGCCAGGGCAGATCCTCTTCCTCAGAGACTTCCATTCAAGATCAGATCAGATGAAGATATTTGGGGTTGTTCTTTCATGATGGAGCAGATCTGGAGGCAGGGGTGCTCAGGCTGGAGTGGGAGCCCGCTGCAGAGGTGGAAAAGCCTCTTGCTGATCTGACGGCCACAGGCAGTATCTCCAATGTACCTGGTTCTGCAGAAAGCAAAGGTTCATCAAGCTGGACGGGAAAAGAAGATGGAAACTCTTCTCTCTTAAGTCTCTCTTCAGATGTGCATTGCCCAGGACACTGCTTGGAGCCTATACGCAATGTTAAGAGAAGGACTTTAAAAATGCTTTACTTTTACGACAACAGCACCAAACCGTTATAAAAATGTATACGCATCTTCAGCAGAGTTACAGTGTGTTACTGTGTCAAAGATATTTCAGTCATTTACACCGAATGCAGAGCCTATAGATTTCTAGCAGCTGAAGGGGCAAGCAGGTGTACATTTAGCCCATTCGGATGTGCGCTTAAGTACCTGTAAATATTTTGCTAGGTCAGAGCTTCTGTGTGCTAACAAGCCACATGTGCCAGAATGCCCATTTCCCAGGAGCCCAAGCTTTGCACATTCTCTCAAGCCTCTGCAGCATCCGTGCAAGTTGTTCCTATTTATCTTGTACTAACCGTTTCTCCTAGTGTCACTGCCAAAGGCAGCTGTCCCTTCCACTGCAGAAAATAAGTTATCCTGATAGTAGCAGGGTTAGTCCTTTCTGCACGTTGTAGCCCAGCTCACCAGGGACACAGTCTTTGTGCAGTGCTTCCTGATATGTTCCTAGATCCTGAGCCTGGAACAAAAGCACACAAAGAATTTTGAGACCAGATGTGATTGGAAACTGGACCATTTCAGTCTTTCAAGAAAAAGCTATTATATACCTATAAGTTTTTCTTTACGCTTTTTTGCACAGGCTACAGGATAACAGCACCTAGAGAACTGCTGAACTGTAAGCTCAGGGAAAGCCTGTGGCCTGTTGAGGGCAGGGGATGGGAAGTTAAGGCACAAAGGAGACACCATAGTGAAAGAACATGGAGTAGCCCATCACTAACACCCTCTTCTCATATCAGCAGTTGGACTCAGTTATGAGAATAAAAGGGACCTTGGCTGCAAATGACTTAGGGCAGCATAAATATGTATTATGAATTTTAGGCTCAGACATAATTAAATGCCATTTGTCAGCTCTATGCTTGTTTTTCATCTCATTTGAGTTTTACAGAATGAATTAACTAACAAATGTGCCTCCAATTCTACCATAACAAATCATTTCTCAGAATGGTTGCCTCCAAGCAGCAGCGAGAGAGGACTGGGGGGGAGTGACCTTCTGCTGTGAAGTTGTCACGTTCCAGCAGAGCCCTGAGTGGCAATGACAGCCTCAGTAATGGGGAGCCCGTAGTGGCCCGGCAGTCTTGTTGATAACTTGTTAATTTATTTAGTGCAGCGGTGCAGAGGCGAAGATCTGGAGTAAAGGGTGGGGAGGGCTGAGCCTCAGGGTTGAAATATGTAAATATTCTAGTTTTGAGGAGAAAAAATTCTAGTTGTCACTGAATGAGATTGGTGATGGGTGCCACTGGCAAGCAAATAGGCAAAAGCTTGTATCAACGCAGCTTTCATTAAAAAAAAAAAAAAATACAGCAAATGTATGGTCAGTATGTGTATAGTTTGGGTAATAGAGCAATAAATACTCCCCTCCTCATTATGTGAAAGTACTTTGAGGGCACACTAAGTGACAGCCATTCTGAGCTGGGAGAATCACATCATAGGACAAGGAACAAATTGCCTGTTTGCCTTTAACTCTTCTTCCCTTTTGCCTGTTCAAGACCATAGGTGAAATCTTTTTGTTGCAGTTTAACTGTATCTTGAAGAATTTTCTCACTTTCTTCTATGGCATTAAAGCAAAGGTCCTTTTTATACTTAGCATATGGATGGATTTGTTGGCTACAACTTAGCTGTAGTTTCTGAATGGTTAAGAATTGCTCAGAAAGTTGTGGGTCACGCATACCTTAAAGGATCTGACACCTCCTTCAAGTGACAAGCTTCTTCCAGACACCAGCTACGTTGGTAATGGCACAAAACGGACATCCAAAAATCAAAAATTTCATTTTCTATTTGGAAAGTCTCACAGGTTTTCCCTAGCAAAAGGCCTTCTGCAACTGTATTCTTCATACTGCATCGTTCATAAATTTATGAAGCTGTTTGTCATATTAATGAAAATGTGCAACAAATATTCTAAAGAGAGCTGGAAAGCAGAATTGATAAACCAGTAAATCAAGCAAATAAAGCAGATAAGAGTTGTTCTCTATACATGTCTGCAGACTTTATCCTTAAAATATCTTAAAGAAGATGGGATAGAAACTATTTAACAAATAATGTGCTGTCATTTGAAAAACAAAAGCAGATGGTGGTGTTAATGTCTCCAGTGACTTAAACCTTATGCCATGTGTCTGCAGGAAAACAATAACCCCCACACAGCACAGCCCTACAGACACTGAGAAGTTCTCTTATGAATGAGAGGGAAGAACCAGCACACTGCAGCCAGTTACCAACAGGAGTATTGTTGGCAAGTATTGGGTCTCGACCATGAGCACAGCCATTCCCATGGCAGGCTGGGACAGAAAGGCAAATTTTCCTTTTCCCCAGCGAGGGACACGGTGCTGTGGTCTCTCTGCCGGCACCCCGAGCTGCGGTCACACTGACCGCGTGTGCTGCCCCGTGGGTGTTCGGGGACCCTGTTCAGCCACATCTCTTCTTTTTTGCTCTTTCCAGGCCCAGCATGTGTTGCTGCAGCTGAGCAGCTTCTGGAGGATTTGGAATGCACATGGGACACCTCTGCTCTTGACCTCAATACATGAACGTGTACGAGGAATTTCCCCTGAACGTTTATTATCCCTGGTACCATAGTCAACAGTTGGCGGGGTAACTGAGCGAATTTACTTGAACTCTTTATTTCCCAGGTCTTATTTTTCTAAGTAAGGCCATAAATCATTGACAGGAAAAGTACTCACCAGGCAGAAATTGGGTAGCTCCATGACTTAATCAGCACTGATTAATGCCGGTCGGGAATCTATCTCTGCATTTCTTTGGAATACATTTTGGAAAGTCTAGTAGTTCCTAGCAAAGTTTTGCATGACAAATTAAATTACTTTCATATTCCTGTCTCTCCTTAACTCGTGAGTTCCTTGAGGCTCACACCATCTTTCCGTGTAGGTACATACAGGCGCTACGTGGACTAGCGCTACCTTGAGAGACGCGGCCAGGATTTCGGTGCACAGGGATCGCTGGATCCAGGTCTGGGGGACAGGCAGCAGAAAGACACAGACAGCCACAGCCGGGTGAGATGCTGCTTTTCCTCTCTGGTTGAAAGAAAGCGAAAACACCAAAGATACATCAGAGAGAAGCAGCCAGAGGTAGGGACAGGGGACAGAGTTGCGTCAGAAACAGCCCTTCTTCTGCGGGAGTGGAAGAGGAGCCGTGACTCCCCGAGGAAGGTCAAGGCCGGCCAGCAAACAACCCGGGCAGGAAACCCCCAGATGAATAAACAATCCAGACATCTGGTGAGATCCTGGCATCACTGCAATCAATGAGGTTTTGGCTTCGACTTTGACACTGCCAGGATTTCCCTTGCAATTAGCAGCATGCAGCCCGTCTGGGGAGGATGTTCCCTCCGGAAAGCTGCTGGAACCAGGCTACCACTCGAGCTTAGATTCTGTGAAGCAAAGAATAACACCTAGTTAGTCTCGGGCCTCCTGAGTACGAGAAAAATGCTAACTTGAACTCAACAAATATTAGGTGCTAACAATAGCCCTAACTAATATCTGGCTGGGTTGCTGTTGAGATTTTTTAGGCGTTACTGAACAGCCGCCCAGCACAGCCATTCATGCGCACTGGGACAGACTGGGAGCAGCTCTGAGAAGAGATTAAGGTCTGCTGTACGGCAAAGTGAAAGTAAAACACTGAGCACACAAAAGTGTTTGCGCACCCTTCTTTAGCATCTGCAACGTAGGTGGGTACATATGAGCCTGGTAAATTAAAACAGTGTATGATACAAGAGCTCAGACTTCAGACTGGTAAGTCTATCAACAGTAATAGACATTTTGGTTTCTACACTGATTCAACCACATACGCACACAAAGTACCTCCACGATAGGGTTTCTCTTAAAAATAAAATAATAATTATATATTTAAAAAAAAAAAAAAGAGAAAAAGCTGTGTTGTTAAAGACCTTAGCTACCTGTATTTGATGATCATTGTCTGAAAAGATGAAAAACACACATTTTCATTTCATTTCAGATTAGTATGGTAAGCAGCTAGATCTGTTCTTTCAAGTGGAGCATTCAGCTCCATTTGTTAGCTTTGTTGCTGATATTTCACCTCACTTTTATTTACTTAACATAGTTTGACAAGAAATAGCGAGATAATATAGCCACATGAAAGACTGTCTTGGGAAACAAGTCCAGAGGTTTCAGGGGGATAGAATCAATTATTTATGTCTTTGTCATTTTGGTCTACCTCCATTGCGCAGAAAGCACTCGGAAGAGCTACCCTAACAGTTAAACATTTTTGGTAGAAAAAAGTATTTCATTTTTAGTTTAAAGAAATGTGTAACCTCAGTGTAAATCAGGATTACACCCACTTGGAAAACAAAAGTCAAATCACGAGTGAAGCAACACCCTCTCCCCAGCCAGGCAGGATGGTCCCTGCTACAAGGAACTCCCAGTACAAAGCAAATTAGCAAATGTTCCTGTTGCTTTTTGTCACACGAAGTTAAAGTGTATAGAAATCACCTTGATTGCTCCCGAATAACACAGCAGAAATGATCCTTACACAGCAACCAGCTGGTACAAGCAGTTTCTGAGGCTGAACTAAGGCAAGCAGCTGCATTCTTCAATAAATACCAGAAAGAAAAATTACTTACCTGGTCTGGATGGCTCAAATACTTAAAACAGAGCGTTTTACAGATAGCCTGTTCCAGCTCGAATCAGCACTCATACCCTGAAGAGACCCAAGTCACTGGAGTTCGTTCTGTTTCAGCAGCATATGGTGGGACCATGCATAACATCAACCCGGGAGCAGGCAGATGTGCTGTCAGGCTGCAGGTACAGCAGAGCGGCTCCAGCTCCTGCATCAGCATCACAGTAAGAGACGACGGGAAGTTTTTACAACCTGAGAGCACTTTGTCGGACAGAGATCGATAAGAATGGAAAAAGAAAAAAAAAAAGGCAGAAATAAATAAATAAGATAAATGAGAGGGAATGACCAGTAAATTAAATAATTAAACAAATAAATAAAAAACCCCCACACCACCACCACCACCAACAACAACAAAAAAAAAACAGAGGAATCAAAGCATACTAAAAACTTACCCAAAGAAAAAGTCAGGCCTTCGTGTTGTTCTTGTAGGAGCTTAGGTGAAATCTCCCCCTTACTTTGATGGTGGCAGATCAAGTCTTTAGGAAAAAGGGGAAGTTTGGACATAACAAAAAGAAAGAATATACTGCAAAGTGAAGGAAAATAAGTGAGCACTGCTGTACAAAAATAAGGATTCGGTAGCTAGTAGGCAAAATTGTCATCTCTGCACACATCCAAGGACTCAAGTGACCTGCTACTCTGGCTGAGGATGTGCTCCATTAATAATAAGAAAGAGCGATTTAAACTATGGCTTTTTTCATTGTGTTTTATACAGGTTTGGGGAATACGTTATCAAAGGCTCCAATTCTGGCCGAAGTCCACAGGCATCATCACCTGTGGTCAGGCCCTGGATAGAAAGATCAGAGCTGTCTTTGCGTAGCCCTGCTACCAAAACCAGATCAATCAGAAGTAACTCAAAAGGAAATATTCTACAGGGAACAGATGAAGATGCATTTAGAGGAAATAATCCCCATTCAGGATGCCATTATTAAAAGAGAGAGATCACTATCAGAGCTAAGATATGTCAGGGCAACCTCATTGACATGGGACTGGAGAACTTCTACTGTAAAAGCCGAGAAACTAGGTCAGTGCTTTTTGAAGAGAGGAAAGCTCAGGGTGGACATCATTATTTTATATATGATTCTAAGGGGAATATCTAGGAGAGATGTCAGAAAACTAGTGTCAAATACAAGAACAAATGGGCAGGCTCTAAGAAAGGGAAATGAAGAGAAAGTAAAGGAGACTTAAGCTCAAGGGCTATAAACATTTCTGTATATCCTAAGTAGCTGATGCAAGGACTGGACCACAGAAAGGGCTAATAAGAGCAACCAATAGGGCTTGGGAAAGGAAAAGCTTTGTCGGGTACAGCCACCTGAGAACAGACAAATCTGTCTCTTGATCTTGGTCTGTCCCTAGAATTGACCAAGTTTCAATCTCAAAATTACGTCGAGATTCACATATAGTAAATCTCTGTGCAAGCGCAATAGATTGAAGTGACAATTTAGTTTATCAGTTGAAGATAAAACTCAGAAGAACATTAGCCTTCTAATTCTATTAATATAAATGTAATTACAATAGCTAAATCCAATTCAAATCTTAACTTATAAGGGTTGGTGGAGGTAGCAGCCTACAGAGAAAGGCATGATGCTGGAATGCCTAATCCTTACTTTTGATCAATAGTTCAGTGTTAATAGACTTTATTTATGAGTTGGAGCATATGGTTTGAAAATGAGCCTAATGATTAGGTCGCATGTGTATAAACACACACTTCTATATATTCTCTAAGCACTAGAATATTTGCATGTTGCAGTTGTCTCTAAAGAAGAAAGAAAAGCCTCTCTGTGGTGTTGAAACAGATTAGAATAGTCTTTATTTTTTTTTAAAAAAAGGCAAATGCTAACTATCACACAAGTACAAACATGACTTCCAGAACATGCTGCCTTAAACACAGATCAAACCAATATTCTTTGTTCTAAATATCTAAGATGCATACCAGTCACTAGCAAAAAGAAAGAAGTAGATCGAGGTAATAGCCTGAGGCACAGGGAATTTGAAGAGAGAAAAGAATCAGTCAACTGTGTAGTTCAGGGTTCTTTTAGTGCATTTTCTTATATACTCCAAAATTTAAAGGCAGACCTTCATCTGGTGAAAATAAGTATGGCATTATTGAAGCTGATGGAGCTAAACTATGGATGTGGTCCTAAATATGTATTCTAATACATATAAAGAAGAAAAGGGGGAATAGGGTAGCAAAAACATTACATACTCAACAGTCCCACTGAATATGGGTCAAATTCTGAGATCCTGTAAAACCGTAAGGCCAGCCCTGTTCTTTGGGAATTTTCCTTGTTTGTTTAGAATAAAATAATGTTTCTGTTGTATTACCTGGGTCTGAGTAACACCATAAACCTTCCCCACTTCTAGGCCAATGGTTAAACAAGAGATTTTGAACTGAAAGCCTGAAAAGGAAAGAGTCCAAGTGTGCTGTCACTTTGTCTTCTTCCATTCTGCTCAGTGGTAGCAGAAGTATACCCCCACCTTTCAGGTCATAAAAATCTGTAGCAACAAGACACTCAGAAATCTGGAGTTCAACAGACGACTCGATACGCACTTTTTGAAAACTTTCACAGTATCCTCAGATCAATTTTTGAAGTGACAGGATATGATACTGAGATGAACTCACCTATCCCAACCGCTGTAACAGCCATTGGGACATTGACGTTGACATGGAATCAAAAATTTGTCACGACACTGGAAAAGAGCAAGGATCACAGAAGTGAGTGATACTGATCAAAGCAGATGAGAGTCAGGAATGTTTATGCAGGAGATACAAACGCACACACATACCTCGGCGATCTGAAGCCGTCAGAGTTAATATGCTGTCTATTAAAATTTGTTCAAGTGCAGCACCTGTCATAGCACATACAGGAAAAGTGTTTGTTAGGTCAATCTCACCCGAGAAGAGCGAGGTGCAGTAAGAGGGGAGCTGACTCCAGCTGGGAGTGGGTGCGTGGCCTAAGCAGTGTTATCTGTGCACACGGTCTTCTCCTAGGCACCAGACCCCAGAGGCTATTGCACTGCATGGACTTTGGTTTTATTCCAGTGTGATAATTTCTCACAATCTTAATAATATTTGCATGTCTGGCATGGTTTAACGTTTGTCTTCTAGCAGTACTCTGCTAGGAAGGTGAATGCAATGCTAGTGTTTTACTGATTGTCTGCAGCAGAGATGCAAGTCGGGGGTTTCCTCCAGCCAGAGCTGGAGCTCAGATCTCCCACCATCCACTTGCACCCTCATGGATCAGCGCTCGCAGGAGAACAAGTGGCAGCATCCCAGCAGCTCAGCAGACACCAGGCAACTACCGCTGTGCTCATCCTCTGCTGCTGTTTCGGTAGCACATATAGCGCTGGTATCAGGAATATACTTAAGATGGATGCTGTATTAAAGGAAATAAGATGGCCAATGAGTTTTCACCTCTCTCGAGGTGCTTAAAACAACATGCCACTACCACAGCAGCTGGGCACTCTGTAGGAAGAGCATTCATATCGCATTCACATACAGGCTATCACAAAAGATTACTTGTATTAGTGCATGTCCTTAAGCAACAGGAAAGCAGCGGATTTGTGTTTTGGGCAGTTCCAAATGTCACTGTTATTGTCCATGCTGTTGTTGGCTACCTTAACCTGAACTTTGAAAGCTCACTGCATATCAGATCGTCTCAGAGCAAGACCGTGTTCTTAATGAGTAAATGAAGATACTGTTACTTTAGTTTATTCTAAGTGTTGAGCCCAGCATGGGATCTAACCTGGAATAGTCATCTTGAGAATATTGCAGCGGAAAGTAGAGCGCAGGATTTAACATTGGAAATTAGAAGTTGATCCTACTTCTTATACAAAATTGAGATTGACAAAATTGAGGTTTATCTACATAAACCTTTAAACAAAGACGTGGCTCTGAATCAAAATTAGGGAACTGGAGAAATGAAGTTGAGGATTTTGTTCTCTTAAAGGAAACTTGCCCAGCAAGACTGTAAGCAGAAAGAGCTGCCACAGTGGAGAGCTAAACACAGATATTAATGGAGTCAGTTCTTTTTCTGGAGGTCAATTTTGAATAAATCGTGATTGTTTAAAAATGACAATTATTGACTAAATTTAAACTTAGAACTTAGACGGCTTAACTTTGAAGAGTCTGTACGCCAAATTGGTATGAATGACCAACTGAAAGAAAAAAAATATCATTATTTAATTAACTACTGTTCAGATTGGATCTAATGCCAGCAATGGTTTTGGAGGTCTGTTCTCCACGAGTACAAATAAAAGTGGCTTTTGCGAGTCTCTCTCTGCACTCAAATTCCATATAGCAGCCTATTCTGTGTCTGACTATGAACTATGATATGACCATCTCCAAAACAGGATCCTCAAAAGACAGACTGAGATCATTTGAAAGTAGCTTATGGGTCCAACAGCAAAATGCACAAAGCTGAATCGCACAGCTATAGAGGCAATTTCTAGACGTACATAAATGAAGCTGAAAGTTAACTGAGCAGGGCTTATGTCTGGAAGAGAAACACTCAGCACATAAATCCAGGAATATCCAGGTAACTAAATTGGAGATCCTGCTCCAGCTGTATGTCTGATTCACGTGGAACCAGCTCACTTTGTGCCAGAGTTGATGTGGGAGCAGGCAGGATCAGGCCCTTTGAGTACGGAGGGGGACCAGCTGCAGAAGGGAAAAGGGGCATCATTCAAGGCAACGTGGTACCGAACACAGGGGGCTGGAGGTGAGTGAAATAATAAAAGAAGGGGCACCATGTTGGCATGAAGTGATACGCTGTCACGGGCAGCTCCCGAGCTGATCCCACACTTACAGATAGATTGACATTTATCCAGGAGGTGAGTTTGTTATTCTGTAACTACAGCATTTTCTATTATGTTTGATAAGGGAAAGAAGATTGGATCTTGGTCAGAAATATAAAAATTCGTCTCCTAGCAGGGAATAATAGCAGGAGAACAGGGTAAGATGACAACTGCAGATTTTTTTTAAAAGAGTTCAGTGCAGTTCCTGACAAGAAAGACACATTCTGTGCTGAGACAGCTTCCCATACAGACAGGCAGGCCACCCCCAGGCTTGGGGACATCCTGCCCTGCTCCTTGCCCCTCCAAAACTGTCCTGCTTGCATCGCTCTAGGCAATTCTTGCTGAAAATCAACTTATTTGATGTCACACGGAAAGTCATTAGAACAAGAAAGACAGGACCAACGTGGCAGTAAGACTGAATTTAGTGGAAGTGTTGGGGTGGAATTTGGACTGTAGCATGCTGAGCGTAAAGGAGGTGTTAGTTGTTGGGAGTGGGGGTGTATGTGTGTGCACACACATGTATATTTGCAACATGTCCATAGATTAACATGAAGAGTGTATGTACTGCCTGGCTTTTGCAATTGCGTGTTAGGTAGTGCAAAACCCTTACTTTTCACAAAAAAATCAAAACTCTCTTGTTTCAGTGTATAACCATTGATCTAAAATGGGAGTTCTTGTTTTTAAAGTCACAAAGCTTAAAAGATCACTCATTTTATATTAAAATGGTAGCCTTTGCAAGAGACCTTCAATCTAATTAAAGCCAGGAGATTAGCATCCCTTAGAATATTTGCAAAGCCTGCAATGTGAAGTTAATGAAATGTGTACACTTTTATAAAGCTTTAATTTTTAATGAAATAATTCAGGACTTAGATGCTGATCCTCTACCTGCTTTGTCCAAAACAGGGGCTGTTTACAAACAACACAAAGTTCTAGGGTGAAAAAAGGAGAGGACAAGATACTTGAAAGGCTTCTTTGTAACTACTAGAAGCCTGTGTTTTGTCTGTTCTATTCAGTCTGAGAATTTGAGTATCTTGATTAATACTAATAGACAATAATGTAATTTTACAGCGGCAGCCATTTCTTAAGGTTATGGATATGCGTGTGTATATAACAAATAGCGTATTTATATATACAAAGGTATATATATGTACATAATAAATTCTATGTACAATTACATATATAAGACCACAGCAACTGCTACGGGACCTCAGTTAAAGCAAATAAGGCAAAAGAGAAATCAGTGTTGCAAGGGAATGTCTCCTATTCGGAGAAACAGGCTGAGCTCAGAGGCGAGGGAAATAGCCAGGGCTGTAGCCGTTGAGTTCGGAGAGGACGACCAAAGGAAACCCTAAGCAATTCCAACCACCTCTTAGGCTATGCTCTTCTAATGATGGCTCCACTCCTCTGTGATCACTTGAGAAGGAAGAAAAGAGGAAAAAAAGCTGAAGCAGAGAGAGAAGCAAGACCTGTTCCCAGGCTCGTCTGCCCTCCCCAGTGTCCCAGGGCAACACGTCCCTGGGGGCCACACGCACCCTGTCCTGGGCTGCTTTGAGAACAGCAATACCTTTAGAGCTATTTACCATATCTGCTGCTTTCCCCCTTTGCATTACTGTCCCTGAATTTTGCCACCAGGAAGAGCTGCATTGAAAACAGTAATTTTTTTGTGGCACCCCAGTCCTACTTTACTTTATATTATGCTTACTGGATCTCTCTGAAACCGAAGTGTTAGAATATCCTGATCTTGCTCTACATTTTAAAGCTGAAAGATAAACCTGTTGTTTAATGAAATCCACAACACTACAGGAATAGTAACCATTGTGTTTCTTCATTTCAAAGGACGGCTGAAATCTAACATCTGGTGTAACTGTACAAACCTGACCTTAGGTCACAGTAAGTATTGTATTGTTGATGATGGATAGGCTTTTTTCATTACAGTGCTGTCTCCATTCTTTCAGCATCCATGCTGTGAATCCTCAGTTATAGCCAGGACTATTGATAAATACTGATTTTGTAAAATACGATTTTTTTTTTTTTTTTTTTTTTTTACACTTTTAAGAATGCATTGTAAGGTATTTTTTTAATGGCTCTTCTAGTTTGTTGTCAACAATATGCTATTATATGAGAAAACTCTTCTGCATGATAACTTTAACACACAATGATCAAGGATTATGTGTCTGAAGATGCAGCTATGATCCTAAAAGAACAGTGTCACAAAAAGGCGATCCTCTCCGTCTAACGCCTTCCCCTGTACTTTTCTCTTTGGATACTTGTTTTCTTAAAACCCCTGTAGGACTAGGATTTAAGGTTTAAGTTCTGAAGCAGATGTGGACACCTGTGAATGTGTCTTTGCACATCATTGTTTCAAGATTCGAGCCCCCATGCAGGAAATGAAGCCCTGCACTGTCCTGTATGATTGATGTCCATTATTTCTAAGCTCTCAGGTAATATGAACTGCATTGGTGTCTGTGAGGCAGCTCACAGTACTGTAACCAGGGTTCCCAGCAAGCTGAACGATGTACCAGTGAAGAAATGAATATATTGCCCTGGTAGCTGGAAGTTCTGGTCAAATCTACACAGAAGCCACCAAAAGCTCCACCGCTGAACCGCGGGAGACAGTGAAGATCTTAACCATGATTTCTATTTGTTTGCTTTACTGAGTGTATCATTCCCCAGAATCTTTCTCCCCATTTCTTTGCTTTCTCTGAGAACTTAACAAGACTTTTAGCACCATAGCTTTAATTTTTTCCCCTAAAGCTATGAAAACTCAAATTTATTTCCCAGTCCTTCGGGTACCACAAGCCCAGGCTCATTCAGACTTGACTCTCTGGGACAGAGATGCTGACTAGGATTACCAGACACACCAACAGCAAAGGGAAAATGTTTTCTTTCCTAATCTATACTCAGTGTTGTAGTGCACGTACTGTGTTCTCCCTGGGTGCTAATATTGCTTCATGATGTTACTACATCATGAAGCAGAAGTAAAACAGAATATCCTTAGCTCACTGTGCTGCCCACGGAGATCTGCAGAATGAAGTTTTGACTCCCTGAAGTCCCTACATGTTCACTAACCAGCAGGGAAAAATGTCTGAAGCACAGCATTTACACTTTTAAGAAACGCCTATTCATTTCAGTTCTGCCAAAGCTAAATACATTTATAGATTTGTTCATAATTATTTTTAGAGTAGAATTCTGTTTGTTTGACAATATCTGAAAAATTAAATACCTGGGGCAATACCACTGCGTGCAGCTGGTACATTGGAAACATGGGGAAATACTTGCTATAATTGTGAGGGACTTATTTAGTACCTCTTAACGCAGAGTTAACTCATTCAGCGAGGACAGCTTGTGCGATGGGCTGACGGCACTGCCCTCTCTGTCCCACTGCGTGAGCTGCCCACCCTGTCCTGGCCATACAGGCAGGGCTGAGCTTCCCCAGGGCTGAGCAGAGCAACAACCTTAGGCTTTTCTCTGCCTGTTCAGTTTACCAAAACACATATTGGCTCAACCCCCCAACTCCTTAAGGGTCCTACTCAACAACAGTCTTCTTCCTTACTCCAGTCTTCACACTTTGCAGGTAAGCAACATTTTTTCATCTGATGACCTCAAAGTATTTTGCAAACATTTAATTAAACATTTCTACCTCCATGTGCAATAGGTACTGGTCCCTTTGACCAGGTAAGCAAGCAAGGCATAAGCAAGTACCAGCAATCTACAACTTGAGCTCTTTTAAATGGTTTTCACACAGTCAAACCAGAGACATCCAAAGTCAGCAATGACACAACACAGACATGGGTTGAGCTGGAGCAGAAAGCCACAGCACCTTCTCCTGCAGCCACAAACTGAGTGTAATGGGGGAAACTCTGGGCTCAGGCATTCGGGGGGAACCAGCAGCATCTCAGGAAGGCAGAGGGCTGGTGCTGAGGTTCTCCACTGTCAGGATGCAGAAGGCTCCAGAACCACCAAGCTGTGAACAGAAATGCATTGGCAGGACAGGTAAAAACCCCCCTGTATTCATCCCACCAATTCTGAACTTTCCACAACCTCTTCCTTTCATTGGTAGGAGTAAATTGAATTCAGCACCTTTAAAGACCCTGTCTGGATCCATAACATTCACAACCATGCTGTAACCATGAATGAAAACTAAGCCAGAGTATGGTTTGCATCCAAGGACTCTTTTGCTTTTTATATGTTTACATATACCAGCCAATGGTCAGCAAATAAGCACCATGGCTTGTAATGAAATGTTCAAACCATCTGTTTTAATCTGCTATTTAATTTCACTCTAAAATATTAAAGTTCTTCCAATGGTTGGGTTGGTATGGCTGCTTTATATGAAAAGGATTGAGTATCCCAGAGCAATTATACTGCACCAAACACATGCTACGGGTGTTATATTCTGTATTGTTATTTTGCTCCATTAAAAACATTTTAAAGCTTTCTTAATACATCATGACAGAGTTTCAGGTCTCTCTTTTTTGTTAAAAAACAGGTAGCAGATGCTGAGGACAAACATTAAGGATCTTTTTGAAAACAGCATGAATTTTTCAAAGTGCTAAAAATAAATAAAGTCTAAAAAAGCTAGCACACAACCAAGCAAAGAGGGACGGAGGAAGAGGAGAAGATTCCAATGTCACCCACAGGAAAGCGCCCCAAGGTAATGGTGAGCACGTGGCAGTGCCTGTGTGACAGCCTCTGGCTATTCCCCCAGCGATGAATTAGCGTTTGTGGCGTCAGATGGTAGCTGGGACCCTGCTGCCAGCGCTGTGGTTTATCAGGGCAATGGAGAGGCACTTCACCTCCGTGTCATGTCCTGCAATGCATTTCACTAACAAAAAGATTGTTCCTTACGTTAGTAAAATGATGAAGTAAAACTAAGCTGTGTGAAATTACTTTACATCACTTCTTACATTGACTTTTTGTCTTTACTGGCAGCTGCATTATGGCACAAGATTAAAATATCTGCTCTTGTTTACAACAGTGCTAAATTTAGGCAACTGATCCCTCCCTACTGTGCTCTCACATCACATCCCTGCTCAGTCTCTTCAGGCGTCAAAAGAGACAACAGTTGAGAAAGGAACAAATCCCCTCACAAACAACTATTATTTCAAATTATTTCAACCTTTTTTTTTTTGGGGGGGGGGGGGGGGGGGAGGGGTAAATGGGCAGTGTCAATGCAGTATGCTGCTGGGTAACCACCTTATTTTCATGTGACTTGAACACTTATGTTCACATTTTTCTTGCAATACCATGGTTCCTTGAGATATTTTTCACTTTGACAAAGCAATTCAGAAACTTACTCCTTTCCTAGATCCACCAGCACAGCAGGCCTGCAGGTCAGATAGGAAGGACAACCAACAGTTGCTCTTCCAGCAGGTACAAGTTGTCCCCGCCACCCCAAATTTGACATGTGACCTAACACAAATCCCATCACTCTCAATGAGCAGCACCCCATACCGTGGTCCCACTCTGCCTCACTTCTGGGCTCTTCATCTGCTGGGATGGATACAAGGCTATAACAAGGATCTCGTGGCGGTGCCGTTGGTGTACCCAAAATACAGACCACGTGCTGGGACTCGTGTCTGCAAGGGCTCTGGCCAGCAGGACACACACACACATTCTCCCCAGCAGAAGCTCCCATCTTGAAGCAGGAACCATTGCAACCCTGCGAACCCAGTGCTTTAGTTAATCTGAAGCCCTGCAGGGAGTCAGGGCTAATTAACTCGATGCTGTGGCATCCTAACACAACTGGGACCCAAGCTAGTATTTCTACCCAGCAATCTGCTGCACTATGTGATACGTCTGCTTGGCCAAAGCCTGCTTAGGGATCCCCAGCATAGGACAGGGACAGGCACGGATTTCGTACGTCGGCTGGCCCCCAGATTCCACAGCAGCTGTTCTCTATCCTACCCATGGCCACATGTTACTCAGTGTTATTTGGAGGAGTATGTGCTACTTTAAATGCATTTTTCCTGAACATAAGCTGGAAATTACTGATTTTTACCTTACACAGCTAGTATGAAAGCACTAATGTCCTAATGAAGAGTCTCACTTAGCTAAATGCTTCATACAGCTGAGTAAAACAAAGAATTTTACTAGAGCTTAACCCAGTCGTTAATAAGCTTTTTAACCCTGACCTTTCAAATCAATGATCTACCACTGGTTTTACCTTTCAAGAAGGAATTCCATTTTCAAGTGATAAAACATATTTTGCACTCCTTACAATCTAATGATTATTCTCAGCGTTACTGGATATATGAGGCCATCAAACCATTAGAAGGTATAAAATGTATTAATGTACAGCATTCACGGCTACATTTGCTTTAGAGTCAATAAAAGGGAAACAATTTATAAAGGGCATTTATGCTCATTACAGAATATCGATAGATTGTTTCTCCCATCGTTTCTGAAGTATGAAGGACTCCCTTTCATGATGGATGGAGAGGATTTGCATAAGCTCTTTGCTTACGCCCTGATCTTCTCCAGCACAGAGCTGCGTGCCGGGTTTTTGGCCAGGCCTTGGGCTGGGGCTGTGCTGGTACCCACAAATTCTTCCTTCCCAGGGGACCAGGCATCTCAATTTGGGAGTTATTCACAGCAGCCGTGTGAAGGCTCTGCAGACAATTATGGTGCTTTCAGAATCAGGTGTGAATTATCACAAGGCTGTGGGCAAATTGGATCGAGGTTGGAAAAGAAGGAGGGAATTTATTTGTGAGGATGGCAGAGCTTTGCAGAGTGCCTTGTTAAGCAACAGGAGGATGAGAGAGGCTGTTTGATGCAAACTGGAGAGAAGCAGAAAGGAATTATGTGTGGGATAGGAGAGGATATAGGAGCACAACTATAGCTAGAGGTAGAAGTTTCATAGTTTATCCTAATGAATAACTCAATTAACTGTAGAAATAAAATCTATGAAGAGACTAGTGATTAAGGCACTGGCTGGAGTCTCAGCAGACCTGGATTCAGTTCCTGGCTGTTTTCAGATTTCTGTCTGACTTTTGGCAAGCCTCTCCAACTCTCTGCGTCTTGGTTTCCCATCTGTTAAATAGGAATAATAATATTTCCTTTCTCTCCTGCCTATTCCAGCAGCAAGCTCTTCTGGGCAGGCACTGCCTCTTTCACAGTGTGTCTACAGGACTTTGCCTGCTGGAGTTTCAATCCCAGAGGGGTGGAGAGTGACATGCCATAAAAACCCACTTACTTACAGTTTCTGATGACTAGGGGACTAAACAGTGTGTTATAACTTGCTAAACAGACTTCTTAACATCAGTTCTTCAAGGACAAAAGAAAAAAAAAAAAATAGAGAAGTAATTCACACTTCTGAGAAGACTTGTAAGAGCCACCTTCCAAAGTAGAAATAGCACCATCCGAGAGAACAGAGAGAACATTAACTGCAGTACAAAAGCAGAGAGTTGGCCTTCTCCATTTCTAATTTCTTTCTCTACACATCTGACTTGTCTATAAAGACTGACCTTTTCAACACCTCTCACTGACAAGCCATTTGTTTGACACACACAGCGTCTTCCCATGCACACACATACTCATACCCATCTTGCAGGGTGAAATTGTGCCTACTCACAGGAGCGCACACACTGCAAGCTCAACTGGGTAAGCTCAGTTGCAAAGCACTGGTGTAAGAGGACAACCAGTAACTATATAAAATGAAATCTCAGCTGCAGAGACTTACTGGTAATAAGCAGACCCAATTAGAAATGCAAATGTCACTGAAAGGGAGCACGTCTGTTGACAGTAGACTTTGAGGCAAGCTTAGGTTTTAGTGCTAGTAAATTAATCTTTAATTATGAGCATGCTTCACTTCTGAAAGAGGTGCCCTGCACACACTGAACTGGCAGCATGTGAAAGTTTCAGGCTGTTGCTTTCTTCTGTCAAAGGAAGCAGCTCACCCCCAGAAGGCAGAGGAGAGACTTGTCGGCTGCAGGTGGATTCAGTGATCTAGCTCAGCTGGGGCTGGGCAAAGGCCATTGGCTCTCCAGGTGGCAAGAAGTCATCAACTCATCAGCATGTCTCCCATGATCTTGATAAATACAAATATGTAAAGAATTATCAAGGTTTGACTTTTCCAACTAAAACAAAATGACCCTTTCTCTTGCAGTCCTTCCCTTCCCCAGCTCAGTCTCCTGTCCTCCATGCAGAGCCAACCTTGTCAGCAGAGACAGGACCACAAGATGCTACAGCAACCCCTTCACTAGCCAGCTACGAGTATATCCAACACCTCCCCTCCCATGCTGGCTGGATTATTAAAATAACATTTCCTCTTCTAAGTAAATAAATCTCACTGGCAAGTTTGTCTTGTGACAGCCAGCACCTTGTCTCCCTGAGAACTGGGCTGGTGTCCTGCAAAGCTGAAAACCCAGCCCTCCAAAATCTGAGTGCAACAGCCAAGAGATACACCAGATCCATCTTCTGAGGTAGCAGATACAATGAAGTAAGCAAATACATGTTCTATAAACCCTGCTATTTAAGTTACAAAAATAGTTTAATTTCTTGAAGTTATGACATATTGCTGTTGTTTCCCCAGCAAGCTTTTGCTTTTTGTTAGCCTACAGTTAAAAGCTTTGCCCCAAAAACCTTTGTTGCCCTTCAGAGGCTGTGCTGCACACCCACCTCAAAAGGCCCAGAACACCTGGTTTCAGGCACAACAGGAAGATCAGAACATACCTTATCATAAATATGCATATGTGACACAAGAGCCTGCTGCCTTCTTGGAGAGACGCCATAACTGATGGAACAAAGTACAACAAAACTTCACATCACTGGTGGATCAGAAAAACAGAGGTAACCAAAAGGCTAGATAATTACAGGTTTACTGACATTCTGCCCAACCTTACCCATTCTTTATTGAAAAGAGATAATAACTATCTATAGGAGAGCTGTCTTAAGGCTCCATTCATTCCCTTTTGCTAGCCCAGCTGAGAGGTTGTATAATATAATGCGCACTGGCATCTGGCATGTCATTTAATTACACCTTCGGCTTGCTGGGAAAATGCTTGAAGTGTCAAGGTAAGCAAACTATAAAAATGTATTTCCCCAGCTACCGGAGAGCTCCTGCAATGGTGAGCAGAGAAGACAGGGCTTGCTCCGGCCATTACTCTGGGTCTGCGTGAGGAAGGTGATGCAGAGGAGTCTAATGCATGAACGACTATCGCCCATTGATAAGACAACACCTGCTTCTGGCAGCCTGGCTCAAGTTCTCCAACAGATGCTTGGGAGTACTTCCCCAAATAAACTGTTGGTGTAACAGGAGAAAATTACCACTGGGCTCCAGTTAAGTTGTGCCTTCTCGCGTCAGCACTGAATGTGCCCCATTCCATTAACAAAGAAGGAATGAAGTGTCACGGGCAGTAAAACACAAGCCACCATCACCAAAAGAGCCAGGTAGGGCTTGTTTTAGCTCATCAGCCAGATATGTGCCCTGCTTAGCAGCCAAGGGCTGTTAGACATCACCCATGACAAGGACAAAGATAGACCAATATCGTGGACACTTTCTTACCTGTGGTGACTTTCACCCTGAGCTGAGTCAAAGGAGCAGTTTTAAAGAGCACAAGCTGATCAGCATCCTAGGCACTGCATTTCCCCAGTGAAGCCCACTGAAATCCTCTGTTAGCCAAGGAGACGTTCACACGCCCCTGAACCAGCCAGCAGTTGAGGACTTCCAGGTTCTTGTCACTTCTGTATTCCTACTGTGCTATGTCTGCTAGACAAAAAAAGAAAAAATCTCTAACTTCAGAGATAGCTTTGCTGAGACATTTGCCCGCATCTCGCGGTGCTGAGGGTAATTAGCTGCATTTTGCTTAAGCACTGCTCCTGCAGCCAGCGGCCAACACCCTCCAGCTCCGCTCCTCTCCATGACCACTTTTAAGTCACCACATATTTAAAAGCTCAGATCTCATTTTCACTACTGTGAAATAAGATTGGCCTCTCCATCAACACTACTTCTGGGTCTTGATGCTGCACACACAAGAGACAGGAGGGGGCGGGTGGCTCGGCATCGCACCCCAGTTCACTCTGCACAGTAGTAAAGCCACAGATAACCTCATCACTTGCTAAACCAAAGGTGACCCCTGAGCTTTTGACCCTGTGAGCCAGTGGAACAAAGCAGAGTGCATTAGGGCTGGACTTGTTAGAAGTAATTGAGGTGAAGGAAATAAATCACACAATTTTTCTCTTTGTGCTTGGGGAAGGGGGGAAGGAAAGGAGAAGAAAGTTCAACACAGATATTAGTCACCTTGTTTTGTTCTTGCTAATGGAAATTTCTCAGAAACCAAAATAAAGGGTGTGGTAAGAGAACCTGAAGAGAATAAAATTAGCTAGAACCCACATCCTAACTTTTAAACCCAGTGCATGAATGCAGGTGTCTGCAGCTGAGCATGGTATTTTTGTTTCAGCTCATCCTAGGTATGAGTCACTTCCACCAAAAGAGGAGGATGCCTTGATCTGTGTGCGAGCGAGCGCTGGAACAGCAGCTGTCGGAGCAAATACAAACATCCATGCCAAGGACTGTAAGGATGGAGTTTATCCAATATGTAAACAACCACCTGCTGCAAATGAAAAATTACACCCACAACCACCTGAATAAGATAAGCATATGACGGGGGAAATGAAGAGACAGATTCATTATTAATTTGTTGGAACTTTAGAACCAAACATCTCTTTTGCAACAGAACAGTAGAATGCACAAGGACACAGTACTCCTTGCCCCAGACCTGCTCAGCAGCATTTTGCCTAAGTGATTTTCTTTTCTTTGCTAAGTCTGGTGGAGATGAAAACACCAACCCAAAGAAGATAATTAAAAGCTAAATGAAACCACATACAGCTGTGCTACTACATGGCTAATGAACATGCAAATATATACATATGACAAGAACATAATGCAGACTGGCTGCCTTGAGTTGTTACTACAGTCTCCCAAGAGCTGTAAATGCTATTGATTATAACTAAGCTAAACTTCCTGATGCAAGACTTCAAAGATCAGCCTCAATACAATCATCACACAGCATACGGGAACGTGGCTGCAAGGAATTGATGAATAATGGCTTGGGAACCTGAACATTCACACGTAGGATGGGAGATGCCCTCCCAGCTGCTGTGTGCAGGCTCCTCGGCAGCCAGGACCAGCACCATAGAATCCTATTCAGCATCTTGGCAGGCTCCATCTTGCTGTCAATTAAGATTTTGGGGTTGTGGGTTTTAGCTGGGATATTTATTTCTGCCTTCCCACTTCACTTGACAAGATGCTGATATGTGGAGGACACACTTCTGGGAGGACCAGGGCTGTAGGTAACAGGTATAACACAAAGCTTCTGGGATCCTATAAAAGATAAGGCACGAGCAGCATGGAGACATTCTCCTCCGAGGGTCTGCTGGCACAAAACAAGAACAAATCCGATTTTTTTCCTTAGTAGTTAAAAAAATACCCATCTGAGGGTAACTCCCCAGTCCACCCAAGGATGTGACGAGTGAGCTGGTGCTCAGCCCGCACAGAGTGGTTCTCCTGCAGAGGGGATCACGTCCTCCCCGCAGCCGCCTTGTGCCCCCTTCTCCAGCCACACCGTGATGGAGACGTTACAGAAACAAAGCTCATTAATCCTCCACGATGACCACAGAAAGAGCACATGGCCCTGGGGATGGCCATGGCCAGGCAAAAAGCACAGAGAGCTGCAGAGTGGGGTGAAGGTGGCCGAGCCACCGGGACAACCGAGAGAGAGAGGACACCTACAGTAACCAAATTTGTGCTGAACACGGTGGTTAGTGCATAAAAATTAATCAAGTACTACAATGACTTGCTTTATTCATAATACTTAATGGTCATGTAATAGGAGTTTTTATTCAGCAGTTAAAGTTCATAAGTGCAGGTTTTACATGTAGAAAGGTATTATGCTGATAGTTTAATTACACACCTTTGTGCACACCAAAGGAAATGGGTTATGCGGGTTTTATAATTAAAGAAGGACTTCTGAGGCGAAATGAACTTTGCAGTTAGCAACATAATATTTGATTTTTATCAGATGTTTTTGTTTTGAATTTGCCAGCACCCAGCGCTGTTACAAACAGGTGAGAACACTCCAAACTGCACGAGGCGTCAGGGGCAAGCACCATAAAGCAGCAATATTTAAAATAGTGAGGGTGAGCATGAGGCATAAACATCATGTGTTTGGAAGGCCTGCTGCATGCCTCTAATGGTGGCAAAGCCAAAAATGTGATGGATGTTTGTGTGTGTGCATTTCCTCTTGGAATACACAGGACTGCTCCCAATATTCAAGGCAAAGACGAGCAGGAGCCCGGTCAGGACCTGTCGCCCTTCAGTAATGATGCGGCCGTGTGTGCTAAACATGGTGGTGTCAGGAAGTCAATAGTTCAGGGGCTCTTCCCTTTTCAGATTTTAAGAGGCTTTGCTTAGCATAACCTAATTCCTATATACATATCAAAGCGCAGGAAAAACTGTATGTGGGTATATATACACATATATTCATAAACTACTAGGAGAAATATTTTTTTTCTAGCACAGCAAGTACATCAACAACTATTTTTCTAAGGTCTGAAGTATTTCAAACATCACCAAATGCCTCTCCACTCATACAATACAAACGGACAGGCTCTTATTGTGCCCGACACAAATGAACATTAAGAAGGCAATTGGGGAAAAAAAAAAAAAAAAGAAAAAACAAACCAAAAAAAAAAGAGAAGAACTTTCCAAAAACAATAAGCAAGGGCAAGGCTTGAAATATTTTGAGTACGCCCTTTCCTTTCTGGCAAGGCTGGAGAGCGACTGCTCTGGATGTTATGATTTGCTGGTGAAGGTGCGGACCAGGTGACGGGGCTCCCTGTGCCGGCAACAGCCTCCTCGGCAGCTCCGAACCTGCCGGTGAAACAGGCATCTCGCACCCAAATACAGCGGAATCATTTCAAAATGCTTTTAACCGGAGCAGACGCTCAATAATTAGAAGAGGTACAGTTATGTAAAGGGTGTATCCAACTATAAATGGACATTTTTTTGAATTTTGTTGGCCAACTGCATAAATTACTGACAATGAGAAGAAACTGGAACTGTTTATCTCTTATTAAATCCATAGACTTTGGCTTCACTCATCGTCATCAACATACTGTTAAAAGAGCCTTTACTGTATCTTTCAACCCTCATCCTGCAATGAAGCCCTCGCTGCACTGTTGTGGATTTCAAATAGTCACTAGTTTAAAAATAGAATGTGGTTTTTTAAACAAAACAAAACAAAACAAAACAAAACACCTGCCAACTGAATGCAAACAGGTAAAAATTAACATATGCAATTGTCAAGTGTCACATTCAGCTCCTCAGCCACCAAGCTTTACATCACCAGGTGAGAGAAGCTCAGAAACTCTGAGGCTAAAATTGCCTACAGACAGAAGGTGTGCAAATAAATATATACATTCATATTTTTTTTTAAGTTACACCGTGCTTTCTGGGTATGTACACGACTCGTTCTTTGTAACCTGTGCGTTGATACAAAAGATCCAGTAAGCCCTGAGCTGACAGCTCAGCTTCCACAGGACAAATTCGGGCTGCACCGCACTGTTACAGAGATGCTCTCTGCAAATCCATTGCTGCCATTCGTCTGAGTTCTCCACCCTTGCAAAAGAAGATACTGTTCCAATTTTTAAGGCTAACAAGGGTGATTATAACAGGATTAACAGATTTTTTTTTCCTCTTACAAAGTCCAACTGCCTCATATCAGAGAGAGTATTATACCAGACTTAGGACTAGATGAGTTTTTACTGTATATGGAAATGTATTAAAATGAACGTATAGCTCAAACACACACATCATCCATTGTTATGTTTTGTGGAAGCCACTTCTCCCACGAAGGGCAACCACATGTGAAGGGAGAGAGTCCAAGTAAGTATCTGGTAAACATTTGAAAACGAGAGACAAATAGCGCTGTGCAATCGCACCGTCTTGCTTCAAATACCCACTTGAAAAAAAATAACTCCTTCTCCAACAAGCCGAGCCTGGCTCTCTAAACCAGGAGGAATCGCAACGCTGGTAAACTTGCAGAAATATTTTTACAATTTTATTAGAGGTTTTAATTCAGTGCTTTATCTACCTCTGTTAGTCTGCAAAATAGCTTTAAATATTCAAGTGGTAATTAATGAATCTTTTATGTTGCAAATCAAACATTTTCATCTGTGCTGTGGTACAGTGGCAGCGAGAAGGAGGGGTTTGAAGTGTAATTGTTTCTACCGTTCCCCTCGCAGTGCTGAATGCCTTTTTACCCTTTATTATATCATTGGCTTTTGCTTCAGTTCATCAGCGTTTTGCCACATCTTATTGTTCGATATTTGCTGTTTTTTTCTTCAGTTCAAGATCTCTTACTCTGCCTTTGCCAGCGACATTCCTAAGGAGATGGAAACTCTCTGAATGTGGAATTTTCGCATGAGTGCAAAATAATAAAAAGCATGTGTGTATTAAAAAGGGATCAGCTTAATGGGAAATGAGCATTGGGTTACATTAATATTCTATTACAGTAAAAATCATATTTAATAAATTTTCTCCAGATTTCTCGAAATCTTACTGTATTTTTCTAAGTTGTACGCCAATCCAAAGAAACAGTGTATATGATACACTTGATTTATGTTAAGTAAATAACCTGCATAGCCCATTTTTTGGTTTAAAAAAAAATATTAAGTGTAGAAACACACACCAGACTGAAATGTGTGCTCAGTTTCCATCTGCTAGGAGGAATAGTGTTGGTCTTGTGTAGCAGAAAGCCTTTATAAACAGTATTCTATTTTATTGATGCTATATGTGGATTTTTATGTGGCAAGAGCAGGAGAATGAAAACATTGTAATTTATCCTAAACCGTAAAATTATACTAGTACTAAAGTAATTACTTCACATATTAAAATACGGTTTCCTTTACTTTCTTTTGTCATCACATAAAATTAAGCATTGAGCACTGCAGCGCGAAGGGGCCGCAGCTTTTCTTGCCTTCACAAAGGATTGACACATCCCCCATTGTACACTAAATCACCCGACCCTTGTTGTTCTGTGACCCTAATTAATATTATACTCAGTGACATTTATGTATCAGAGCAATAAGCTAAACAGGAAACAATTTATGTCACCTAAAGCTTTTTAACAAATCGATGCAACTATTTGTAATTGCTTGTTTCACAAGATTAAAAGTACTCAGCCTTGATCTTCGCCCACACTTCTGTGGCCAACATGACCTGTGCTTCCGTTGTAAAATAGGAGTCTTGGTGATCAGCACCTATTTCCATCAAGTAATCCATATTGCTAATATTTCTGGAATTTTAATGTAGTTACAATTTATAGCTGATCAAATGTGGTTACCTAAATTGCTGTTGCTAGTAGACAGTTTAACTGTCTTTATTAATTACAGTATAATTTAATGTTTGAGTACAGGCACTTGTGTTGGTCATTTTTACAGCCAAAGCAGTTATGTGCCTTATGACGAACCATTTTAGCATTTTCAATGGAAATCTGCTAATATGATGAGTGATAAAAATGTCAAACTCTGGTAAATAATGGTTATTGCTTTGGCTGGAATTAATCCTTGAAAGGACGGTTACCTTCAAATTAACATTATAACTTGAACCAAAAAAAATGTTTTTCAGGCTTCTGAGATGCATAAAAAACGGCCACTGAACTCCTCTAAATAAATACATACAAACCCCCACAAAAAGGGCATTTTTTTTCTTTTCCTCTCAATACACAGAGAAATTTCCTGTGCAATAAAAAAGGAGGAGGGGCTATTTTTTGTTAAGTACCCCGAAATGGTGTTGTTTACCATTCCTAGCTCACTTGCTTTGAAGATACCCGACAAAGCCACACAAAACGAGGCAAAAAGGAGGACTTTGCTGCACCTCAGCCCTGAGGTTTTGGGGCAAAACGGGTGCAGACAGCACGTAGGCTGCAAACGCACTCAAGGGCCACATCCCACCGCGCTGGCCATCGCCATCGGGGGTGACGGAGGTTTGTTGCAACACCATGGCAATATGAGGACGAAGAGCACTTCGACGTGGCAGCATCAACCACCGCCGCAAACGAAGATGAAAGATAGCTCTGATTAACACACCATTAAATGAACGTTTAACATCATCATTGGAGACGAAGTCTGATTAATAGGTCAAGAAGGGCTAATTACACTTTGTTGTGGGGAAGGGTGTGTAGCGTGTCTGCGTGAGGCAACGAGAATTGCCAGTCCCTTGAATTAGTCCAATAATGTGAAATTTGTCATACTCTGTGATCACAGCCCAAGTTACATGTCACCATTCGGCTCATCTGCAGAGAGCGGCTGGGTGTGCACGGAGCACGGCGGCTGCCACGTCCTCCCGGGCCTCCCCCTCCTCTGCTGGGACCCCCTTATCTTCTGCTGCTTTTCCCTCCAGTACAGGAGAAATCCAGAAAAAACCATGCACTGGCTCGGTTTGCTTTGGCAGCTACTCAGAGACACATTGCCTCACCACTGACCATAAAAGTGCTTTTCAGCTGTGGTGGAAAACAGCGTTTCTGACTGGAAAAGGTATTTCCCAGCTGGCTGTTGCTGGTGGCAGTGAAGTAGGAAGGCATTTTGTGATGTTCCACGATATGGCTGCCAGGGAGGAGAACCAGGATTATTAACACAAAGATGATACAGAACGTGGTGTTTGACGTCCAGCAAAGAGCCAGGCTCGCATCCACTGCTAGGGCAGCATTAGGAGGGGAAGGGCCTGATCCTGCTACTCAACCGGTGCCAGTTCCTCGGCACAAGCTGCATTTGGCACCTACCCCAGCAGCTCTGCGTCAGCTGGAGGCCACACAAAGTCAGCAGATGACAAACACCAGGGCTGGGTCTCTCCCACCTCATGCATATGACGGGCACACCAGCACCAAGATGTTCTGGCAGTGGAACGCCCAGGTCATCCCTGGTGGCTTCTGAGCTCGTGAGCTGCCTGGCTGCCTCCTGTGACCTGTGTGGGAACACAGGGTCCCCAGAGGAGCCGAGAACCCCACTGGGATCCATTTGGGGACGTATTCTCCTTCCTGGAAGGGACTCTCTCACGCATTTCAGAGGCACAGAGCACTCCTCACAAAACATCTCTCAAGTTCTGACTTAACACCCTCCACCTGAGATTTAGAATAATTTTAATCCCCAAAGCGGGACCTCTCTGGTTTACTAAAGTCTCACTAGTGATTGAAGTGCAATACATGACCAAAGCCAAATCTTGTTCTATATATTTTGATTATTAAAATCTACCAGTCAATACCAGTCAATTTTGAGACACGTTATAACAAGCGTGCAAAGATTTCTCCTCCCCTCCCCAAAAAAGTAGTTATCTGGTATAATTTTATGATAGAATATTTTTATAAAATCATTTGTACTAATTTAAGCATTTATCATTATATGCAAAAAGATTTCTTGATGAGAATATTATAGACGGTGCATGTTTTTGACATTAGCATTTTATTTGGATGACTAATCTTGCAGATGTGAAATTTTAATGAATTATTCATGAAAAATCTCTCCTCTGAAATTTCAGTTTGCTGCTAATGCTAGTTATTAAATATCTTACTTTTCTTTACAAAACTTGATGAAGAAAATAAATGTGTGCTTACTCGGAAGAAAAGAAGGTGGGTTTTTCCTTTAAAGTTTATCTCAGCATGACTTGGGACTTTGTTCCTCATGGTTTTCTGGACCAAGCAGTTGATCCTACAAACCCCCTTCTCCATACATGCGATATAGGCTGAATCCTTCCTATGGAAGAGCATTTGCGGGACAAAGCCCCAAACCCCCATCTTTCACGCTTTCCCCTTTGAAGCGGAGTCTGTTGAGAAAGCAAATCCCCTCAACTCCCCGTGACCCTAATGGTCAAACGCCGATGGACTTCCTTGGAAAAGCAGATTAATTCTTCGATGACAGCGTCTTCCTCCAAGCGTCAACGACCACCCTGTCCAGACCGGCCGTAAAACCGCCACAAAAACATCTTGCAATTCGATGTGGTTGGGGGCGACGCGAGGAGAGCGATGAGACCGTCCGTGGATGTGCTGGGACACGGGTGAGACACAACCAGCCGCTCCATGGACCAGCGGCGGGGCCCAGCGCCTCAGGGATGCGACACGGGGGTCATCGGGGGTGGGAAACAAAACAAAAACTTGGGACATGGCGACTCGCATTACCAGTGTGAACAACCAGCATTTTTATTGCATTTGAGAATGCTATAATGTCAGTAATTAGTACTGACTACACAACATTTTTTATTGTCTGTATCAACAGACATGGAATGATGGAATTACAGTTGATGTAAGGAATGAGTTTCTTTTATGCCTTATCAAAAAAAAGAAAAAAAAAATCTTGTTACTGGCAGCACATAGACACGAAGCACCATGCTAACAGTCCGGACTGTACCATTGTCATCAAGGCTTATGGGTAGAAGATACTTTTTTACCTGTTCTGGGTCCATTAAAATGCAGTCGTTAACTGCAAATTCACCTCGCAAGGCTAGAATACTAAATGACTTCTGAAACATCTAAAAACTCACTCTGAGTTCATTAACCAAAGGTACCAAAAGATTTCCAAAGAGTTTAAACGTATTTTTTTTTTCCCCATGCTATAATGGAGGTGAGATTATTGGCAACCTGAAAACTACAATAGTTCAAAATTATTTTTAAAAACTTTATATATATATATTTATGTAAGTATATATATAAAATATCTAATGATCTTCAACATTTGTAGAACCAGAATCCCTGCGCCGGTGTCTCCCCTGAGAGGAGAAGGGAGACGCAGGACCTGCGGCCGGACTCTTGCGAGAGAGAATCAAAAGAGGTCACGTTTTGTGTGGTCACTTATTCTACATAAGCCTTGATTTTTCGTTTCACTTCTAGCTGAATGCAGAAACCTAACAGGTTTTACATTTACAAACTTGTTTTTTTTTTTTTGTGGACAAGGAAGGCTTTGACTCTCATTCCTGACAGCGATTTACCTGATACATGGTACTACTTTCATAATGTACGCTTTTCTTTGAGAAAAAAAACATGTAACAAATTGTCTTTACATCTTGGCACCTTGTAAAGTTTTTTTTTTGTTGTTTTTTATACAAAAGTTCAATAGTCTGACACTCCCCGTTATTAATCACTACTTCACTGATAAACTTTGAAAGTGTGACCCTGGAATTCATCATGCAAAATATTTACTGCAGCAGGAGAAAAACAGTTTGTTTTTGTTGTTTTTAAACGACGTTTTCTTTTTCCTTTCAAATATATGAAGTTTGTTGAAGACAGCCAGAAAAGGCAGTGGTAAGAGAACAGAAGGGGTGGGAAAGTATCAAAAAAACAGCTTAAACACAAAAACTGTACAAAAATGCTTCGATCAATGATAACAGGAGAAGAAAAAAATCTGTCAACTATGTTACAATTTAAAAGCTGAAAAAAAAAAGTCAGGGATTTTCTCCCACATGTCAGCAAATGTCATCCAATATTCTTAAAGCAAGGATAACTAAATAAAATACATGTGCAGCGTATTCTGCAATTCCATTACATACAGTAGTTTTTTTTTTTCCAAAGCTATTTTTTTAGTATAGTTAATATAAAGCAGTTGCACAAAAAGCAAAAGGTGTTTTGACAAACAGGTCTGCATTTATTCCTTTTGAGGAATGATATCTAAAAAAAGGACCTTTCCACCTTTTTCTCCCTCCCCACCCTCCCCCCGAAAGACAAAGGCTCACACAGACACAGTGGGATATATATGTACAACATAATAAACCCCTCCCTAACGAAGCAACTGGATATCCAAAGGGATACAGAATCAGAATTGTAAAAATCATAGTGAAGTTTGCTTGATGTAAAGCCTGAGATTTTCAGTTGGTTCTTCCGCAAGGCTGCGACACCTGCCAGATATGTTAAAATCTAATTTTTTATTTCTTTTTCTCTTTTTTTAATTTTTTTTTTTAATTTTTGCTACAGTCTTTAGACTAAGCATGCAAGACATACAACTAAGTGCAACTGAGTGAAATGTATCTTTTATTTACTCATTCCCTAACAGTTTGGACTGAGGTATGCGTACTAACAGTTTCTCATGCTGTTATCTTTACTCATGTCTAGCTACACATGCTGAGAATGAACTAATCTACCGGATTTTTATCCCCTTCTGAATACCGAACTAACCAGCAAACCACTCAGTTTAGAAGCACAGGGCTCAATTCTCATGATCCCTGTCTGGCTACCGCCGGCACGTCACGAAGCTGCCTGGACATAATTTAAATGAACAAAAAAATGTTTCAAATGACCACAGACTGCCCTTTTTTTCTTTTCTTTTTGTCTTTTGAAACAGAAAGCAGAGTTGAGCTTTACAGAAGTAACTGCCAATAAAATTTCTTGTACCAAAGCTTATGAGTGGACAGGAGTGTTATTTCCTTATGAAAAATGCTGACCAAAAACTAAACAAAACTGAGCAAACGTGCCAAGATCAACCAAAATTAAAGCAGTCATCCTAGCACAGTCCCGAAACAGAAGTGGCACACAACCTGTAGAACTGAAGACTACAAAAATTTTCTTTTCTTTTAATTCTAGAAATACTATTATGTGGTCCAGTTAAATTGTGGGAGCTTTTCTGTTCTCTTCTGTATTCGATTAAACTGTCTCCTTTATCTGATACTCTAATTTTCCGCTAAATAACTGTGTCTTTGCTTTCTCCAGCTCCCTTCTCACCGCTCCACTAGTAACACTGATTCCTAGTTTTAGCCTCAAAAGCCCTCCTCAATTCCTCTTTTACAGACTTTCCTTTTGGTCACTGTAAAGAATTGCAAATAAAAAGTAACAACTTTGGTTCAGACATTTACTTGGCCTTCTAAATTTTCTAGAATAAAGGAGCAGTTTCCCTCTCAGGTTAGCAATAGCCCACATCTTGTCATTTCCCTCTAAATTCTTCAACCTCCTTTGATCAACAATAAGAGGATATTTGGCTTCATAAGATAAAGCATATAACAGAGAACATAATTTACCTTTGTGTAATATCTTTGGTAATTTTAGGAAAAAAAAAGGTACAAAGAAGAATATAAATTAAGCTCTGAAAGGCTTCTTGAAATAATAAAAAAGCTACAGTCCTACATAAATAAATGAGTGATGGAAAAGTGGTTGCAGAATGAAAATGTTTGGGTGTTTGGTGACCGAGGTTTACTGACCTATCGCAACAAATTTTGTATGTCGTGTTTGCTTTGAAGAGCCTTGCCAGTTTTCCCTAACAAGCCCCGGCACGAATTCCCTCCTCGATCTCCTGTCTCCTACGGCGAGGTTTCCATACTGGCTGGTGTAATATTGCAGAACAATCTTAACTGCAGTACTGGATTTGCACAGCTGAAAATTAACACTTTAGCATTCGCGGGGCTCCGGCCTTATTAACTCAATCTGAAATCTAATTTGTATTCAAACAGATTAATGCCACCAAGCAATCCTGAACTGATGTTTAACCGTGAAACATCACCACGTACAATAACAATTTAACGAAGTCATCTTTCCAACCACTATTTGCAAATGCAAAAAGAAAAAAAAAATCGTAATAATAAATGTATAGGTGCCCATCTCGGTAATCTTAGATATTCCAGAAAGATTTGTTGACCCATCAGAACTTGTGTTAAACAACCGAGAACCTGCCACTGTACTATTCATCCTCTCATAAAAGTGAACTCTGTTGGTGCTGCATATGTTTCTTTGTGCTGTTCAATTTTGTGGCATTTGCTAATATTCACCGTTGCTGCCAAAAAAAAAAAAAGAAATCAAAAAACCCAACCAACAACAATAAAATGTTAAAAATACTGCTTTGTGGAATGAATCTGTGTTGCTTCCTACAGTGTTTCTATGTTCATCTGTCATTCATTCTCATTCTTGCAGTACTTCGTTCCTCTCTCCCCGTTGGACAACCCTTCCACATGTATAGTGCAGCATTTGGAACCTTTTCAAAAAACAACACCAAAAAAAAAAGGAGACACCGAAATGGAATGTTTTCCATAGCTAAAGAAAACATGGTGGCATCTGAAGGAAACTGGAATGAATGACAGAAAAAACTACAAACAATTCAATGACATTCAGCTTCGTATAATAAAAACACCTATTAACATTCATCACAAAGTACAGAAAATGTTGAAGCCTCCGAGAGGCCCTGGGCCCAGATGAGGCCTGAGGTCAGAACTTAAAATGGTAGAGGAGACGTGAGGCGGGGGAATAAAAGCAATACATTAAAAAGTTTGGGATAATTTTTTCTTGTAACCCCTCCCCAACATACACGCTCACACGCACACACACAGACCCACACACGTGCACACACAGGCCTTCCCCAGCCCAAATGGAAGCGAAAAAAAAAAAAGAAAAAAAAGAAAACGAAAAAAATGGAGTAAAGGCAGTGATAATCAACATGCAGTACTGTGCAAATATGTTGTCCATTGGAATCCTTAAAATCTGGGCAAAGACTTGATCTGCAGTTCAGGTGTACATGCTCAGTTTGATGTCCTCAAGTGTCCAAAACTGGCAGGACCTGCAGTCCACAGCTGGCTGCTAAATGCAAGTGAATCAGTTTAGCAAATTTACAACACTGATGTTGACTGTAAGAGAGGAAAATCCCAAGTACCAAACAAGTCCATCCAATGCACAGAGTACAAATTCCTTTTTTCAACAAAAAGTAGAAAAATCAAAAATACTCCCAAATGGGATACTTGATGGCACTAAGAGTTAACATATGTCATAGTTGTCAAAGTGGACTGAGAATCCTCCAGGCTGTACAAATAATGGAGAGATTTCACAGCTAAGTTTGACGTGTTCTTCCAATCTTCATTCTCAGGATGATGTTAGACATACTCATTCTATGTCCTCATTTACAGGTTCATCTTCATAATCTCTGTCGTGATCGAAATCTGGACTGTGATTGGCTGTTGTCACTAAGGAGAGCGGGCCTTCATTTTCATCTGGATCTAATGGTTCTTCTTTGACATGCACGGGGTGCCTGGGAAAACAAAAATATGGATAATTGGCAGTTGCTCGTTAAAGAACAGTTTTGACAGCTCGGGTGGCTTCAGGAGAGAGGCGAGGTGGTCTGGGCATTCAGACCCAGTGTGTCAAGCCCCAAGGGTCACCAAGGAGAAGACCCTCAACTTCTGCACCAGCCACAGACGCCAAGTGAAGGCTGCGCCGGGCAGGCAGCGCTCAACTTCCCCGGGAAAACACTCTGGGAGGAGCACCTCCATGGGGTTTCCGTCTCGGGACCGAGAGAAAACGCTCTCAGCTGACATATTAAGTTGATTAATACGATCTTTGGATAAATAAGCAGAACAAGCATCTGAACGGCAGAGCAGCAGTTTGTCAGCCCGCCGAGCTGGAGGCTGGGCTAATCATCGCTCGCTGTGTGTGCGGCGTCTCTCGTTAACATGCAGAACCTGTGAGACAACTCTCCAGAGGACGACCCCAAGTGAGGTTCTATCATTAATCAACTTCAAGCAAACACAGCAAAGAGACACCATGATACATGCTTTAAACTCCAAATTAATGCATATTTTTACAAACTGTCAATAAGGGAAGAAAAGCCCTGCCAGGAAACACAAACAGAGAGGAAAAGGCTCGCTCAACACAACAATATGATAAGAAAGCACAGTCCTAACGAGAATAATAACACTGTCAGCTGTAAACAAGGCAGAACATGATCCCCAGCTCATGGTGGGTACAAGGATGTACTAAAGAGATGAGATCTGCCAAATTTCTCATTACAGCACAGCACATGAATAACCCGCAGGGGAATGGGGCTTGGTCATTCAAAACGGGTATTATAACAATTGAAAAATGTTGTTCGTAAATCATATTTACAACAAATCCTATACAAATACAAATTACCTTTTTTGTTTTGTTTTGTTCAGCAGCTTTTGAAATGTAAAATAGCCATGTGAGTCAATAGTGTCTTGTTGGTGGGACTTTATAGGAAAGTAGGATTTTATTGACATTACCAAGTATTAATAATGCGATACAGCAATGGAGACCCTGTTTGCTTCCTAAATAATTGATGTTGTAGGCAATCCCTTAAAATAAAGTGTTAATGAGTTCAAGTCCCACTCTGTCTCTCATTGAGTTGATATCCACCTCCTAGAGTCTTGGTTTTTTCTCTATGCGAGTTGATTTAACCCTTTCATGTGGGCTAAGCGAACACATTATCTGGAGGACGAACCTTCACTGTAAGAACTTTTTTCCCTCCTTGCACAGCTTTGCTTAAAATGAATTATTTAAAATAGCTGCATTTTATGTTTTGTGTGGAGAAGAAGGTCAATACTGTTTCTACTCTGTCGCACTGACAGACAACAGGAACAGATCACTGAATAAATCACTGAAAATGTAGTCAGCATCCATGCGCAAGCCGAAGGCAACCCTGCCTGCTTCCAGTGACCAGGGTGAACCAGTTGCGCCCTTGCACAGCGTGCAAAGCTGAACCGCACCCTACTTATTTATTTTGGCTTGAGCCTGGATCGGTTTAGGAAGCATCTAACTTGCTGACTACAGACATTTCCAATGTGAGCTGTGAATGCCTTTCAAGTCCCTGCATACTTCAACTTCTTGAGTTGTAAAGTGCTAGATCAATATTAAAGTACTAGCTGCACCTTCCAACCCACCCAACAAAGGAATGGTGGGGAGAAGCGATGCAGTATCCATGCACGCACACCTCTGCCCTTCAAATTCACTAATACGTGTCTTTATCAACACATCCCTGGAAGCGAAGAGGTTTCTCTGCATGTTGCTTAATTTTTGCAAAAATTACAAGGAAAGAGACATTGCTCATACAATTTTGACTTAAATTTCTGAAAAGGGGGAGTTAAATGGGAGGAGACATTTCAAATATCAGAGATCAACAATTAGCATAAGCACGTAAAAGTGGATCATCATCTCAGAGGTGTGCATGTGCCAACTGTCCCAGCGGCTCGTGGCCCTAGCGAACGTGAAACCACGTTGATTATTTGCAACTAGAAAAACTTATGTTATGAATAGGCTGTGGGGTCTCTCACTTGGGAGAAAACATGAAATGAAAAACAGAAGAAAAACGGGGAAACAGTGGCTAGACAGAGAGACGGACAAAGCCTGTGCTACTCGGCCTTTACGGGAATGATCTTTTTTACTGCTGTTTTAATTTAAACGTCTTGCTTGTTGGCTTTCTGGTTTTGATGCTGCTGCTGGACTTATTTTTTTTTTTGAAAAAAACAAAAAAAGGATTATTTTTGAAAATGCAGATGTGAAGTTTTTAAAGGAGAGAGGAGAACATGTCACGTGCAGCAGAGGTGGCCTGGGCACATGGACGGAGTTTCTCCAAAGGCTGCTCAGGAGCCACGTCTCGGTGTCCCAGCGCCCCAGCACCCCGCACTTGGCTGGAGGGCACAAGTGAATGGGTGCCAGCAGGTAAGACAGGCACCCACTGGGCTCGCGACCACATTAAACGCTGTGAAAGCTCCTCTGAAGGTCCTCAAACCTTCTCAGCGCAAACTCTGCCCCCCTTCTGGTTTTGTTATGAAAGCAGGTGAAACCAGGTGGTTTTAACTGAGTTTCTCTTGGAGGTTTGGTGTGTGGCTCCCAGAAGTCAAAAAGCCCCAAAACTTCAGGAGTGAAAAGCAAAGCAAGCACGGAGTCAGGAAAAGGGCTGAATGAGCCCAAGCGGGACAAAGCCGGAAAGGGTCACAGAGCCGTGGGGAGGCACGGTCACACCAGCAGCTCACGTGTTGGAAAAACATCAGACAGCGAGCTCACAAAAAACTTAGGAGGGTTATCTGGGTAACGCAACTCCCACCCCTCGGGTAGAGATCTGCACTGAAAACAACAACAAAAAAATCCAGCTCCTTGTGTAATCTGTCAGTTTTAACCACAAAGTGGCATGTGAGGAGGAAACTTTACTGAATCCGTGATTTTGCCCAAACGTTTCAGAGCAACTGAAATAAACAAGCTTAAATAAGCTCAAAGGCAAACAGAGATGTACCTATCTCTGAAGTAGTCTGAATCTCTATTTACCACTTCATCAAAACCCCAAACTGGGGAAGGAAAACTTCCCCTAGAGACTAAATAATTCGGTCTCTAAATTACAGAAAAGGTGAGTGCTGGGCTGGGTAAAAAGAAAAAAAAGAGAGGTGGGGAAGGAAAAAAAAAATGTTTTCTCATTTCTTTTATGTAGTAGCAGAATTTCAGCCCATTCCTTTCAAGTAGACGCCGAAGACTCCAGAAGGGGTTAACAATAAATAACCTTGCTGAACACAGATTCCCCTTCTTTTCACATCTGAGTAATTCTTTTGTTTGTCCACTCTGGGAACAGAGGGGTTTTTAATAAAGCTGACTGTTGTTTAAAGCCACTGAGTCCTGGTGGTGCACACAGCATGGAGTAGTTTGCTTTGTGGCTACCTTTGGAGCATATCAGGATGAAAGTGTTATGTCCCCAAGCTGTAATTATGCGACTACTTTCTAGTGTTTCAAAAGGAGGGAGAGAGAAGGGGAAAAAAAAAAACCCTAGCCGTGGTTCAATGTGTCATAAAAAGGAAACGAATGAGCGGTAATAAGACTTCAGCTAAAGTGTTAGACTTCTTAGCTGTCATGTTAACAAGGTCCTTTAAACCTTACAATAAAGTTTAAAGCTTGATTTATTCTAATATACTGAAATTGTTTAAAAAATAATTTGCATTACGACAAGGAAATCTGTCCTGAGAAGAAAAAAAAAAATTGAAAATGTCATTACCAAAGCAGGCTTACCGAGAATGAGAGGTTACACGGCGCCTGGAAATCTGCTGTTGACTCGTGATTTTATTTAGTAAACAGGGTAAACCCCGCCACATGTGAATGGTGTTCTGGCTTTAGATCCCTTCAAACTACTTAGAAACACCATTTTAATGGGGAAGCTCAGAGGCTGGTATTGGAACATCACCCGGCCACATTTTACTTAAGCAAAAAGAAATGTTCAGCAGTGAACACATATATTATCAATTCTGAGAAAATGAAAACACTCAGGAAACAATCATTTCCATATTACAATAGAAAATTGGATTTTCTGGTGAATAATGAAAATGAGGCATCCCTCCCCCCGTGCTTCTCTCTCTCCAGTATTTGTTCTGTGCCCCTCACCTTGGTATCAGTGTGCTAAGAGATGATTATTAAGCGCAAGAAAGGCCACGGCTACGCACAGTTCTGGAAGATGTCCTACCCTGTTTAACTCGGTTATTTTCCCTTCCTCTCAGTCTCTTCAAAGAAAATGAAACCTTAGGTGAAATGAGAAGTGCATGAACTACACTAGCCTTCAACTTGCAAAAAAATAATTACTTGGATTAACGCAACATCATAAACGTTCATCCCTGTCTGTTAGGCCAGGAGAAACCCTTGGGAGAAGTCTTGTTTCTGGAGAAAAGCCCCATGCCTCCACGCCGGCCCTTCGTGGTCACGGGCAGAGGATAACGAATTGTGACTAAAACTGCCTCAAGATGAATCCGTTTGTAAAAGACAGAAAGTGTGTCATGCAACGCTACTTTGCGAGAGATAATTAATACTGCACAAACAATCACTGGAAAAGCTAAACACATTATTTGAGTGTTTTGAAGTAAATGGTAAAAGACAATGTTTAAATTAATTATTAATTAAAAATGAATGTTGCCATCTTTAAAGATTTTTTTTTCAAAGCACTTTGTGCACTGATTTAAAACGCTGCAATATCAAAGTATCCAGAGCCTCAGATTCCTTCATGCCCCCTCCCCTCTGACAACACATTATGCAGGTGGGAAACTTTTTTTGCCATTAAATGCTAATTAGTTTCACAACTAATTACTATCGTGGTATTAGGTTAATGTTTTTCTACTTTTTGATTTAGACTTACTTTTGTAAATCCCTTATTCAAATTACTTTGAAGTAAAAGACTACAGATTAGTTCTCTTTTTAATGCGCAATGTGAGCTGTGGCAAGTCAGCCAGCAATTTCACCGCCGGTTTTAAGGAACAGGTGGCTGACCGGCAGCGCGGCCCTCGCCTGCTGCCCCTCGCACAGGTAGCCAACCCCTCTGTGGAGTTTTGGGAGAAATACAAGGCTTATAAACTCTGGCTTCCTCGCCAGCCACCAATTACTCAGTATGTAATTTGAGGGGAGGGGGGAATTTACAGCTTTGCAAACTCACTCCGTCACCCCATAAATACCGAACACGCCCATCGGGGCATCACACCCTTCCTGCCTTACCCTGTCCTGCGCCAGCTTGTAGCCCGGGTGCCACTCACGCTGAGCAGGGACAGCGATCCCCCATTACTTCACGCGGTTATATATGCACTCATTATACTGCCTTCTGTTGCTATAATGCTCGTATTAATTTTCCTTTTGATATTTTAAGAGCAATCTATAAATCACGCAGACCTTCACATGTGCCACTGTTAATGCTTAGCAAGACCATTGTACATCGAGTGTTTCTTTAAGACCCGCCAAACAAGCCCATTTCCCAGCTTTGCCCCACCGGCCCTGCTTGTTGTGTGGACCAAAGGGGACAGAAATCACATTTTTTTCCCCCAAGAAATGCAGTCTGCAACATTTAAAGAAGAGAATTGCAAATGAGTTAACAAGTTTACAGCTCTGTTTGATTGCCTGACTGCATTGAGCAGACAGGTTTTAAAAGTGGAAGTTGGTAAACGGCCCTTCAATGCTTTCATCAACCTAAGCATGCCCCCAAACGGAGATATCTGCTCTTGCTGCTCCATCCACAAACCTCAGGAACAACCACGAAGGCCTGCAGAGCCACACTTGAGTAGACGGTAAGACAACACCGGGAGTCATGCACGTACTTACATCGCTTGCATAGGGGAACGTCCTGGACTACTGTCACTCCCGTTACTGTTCGTATGCTCCATTGCACCATTAAGCTCTTCCCTCATCACGGTGGCTAAATTGCCCAGAGTGGGATTTCCCATGGAAGCAGTAGTGTATAGAGGTATACTGTTCTCAGCCATTGAAGCCTGCCAAGGACACAAACAAATACATGAAGAGTCATGACTAACGTTTTTATACTTCGTACAACACGCTCGCTTCCAAAACATTCTCCACATTTACTTTATTTGCAATTACCCTTTATTTTTAAATATTGTGCTTTCTGATAGGTATTGCCCTGATTCCACCGAGGGAAATTTAACATCATTTACATCTGAGTTTAAGTTCTCAAAGCTGTATTGGCTTGAGAGAAGAGAGCTTTTCATTCTCTATTTGGAATTACACCCCCTGGAAAAAATAAAATGCCCTTTTCCTATTTTCATTTTGCAAAATTATGTTTGGGGCTTTGGGGTTTTTTTTAGGTCTGGGTTTGGGTTTTGTTTTTAACAAAATGGGGAAAAATAAATTAGAAATCACTTGGCTGGTAACTCATTCCTACCAGGGCAAATGGGCACCAAGCAGGAGGACAGCGTCACTGAGTCTGGTTTTTCTGGTGACACAAGCGTGAAGCTGCGGGTAGCACCAAGAGCATCGGTCTGAGTTGCACTGATCTACCTCAGAGCTGAACCAGTCCGTGTGAAATTTTTTGAGCCTCAGCAACTCAGCTCTTACAGATCTGACCATTCGATATCAATTTCGCCGTGTTCTAAAGAAACACCATGCAGAGGCACACTGGAGTTAACTTTCTAAATGGAAATCTTTGTAGGAAGAGAATGAACTGTTAAATATTTTCTTTCTGATTCCCACCGTTCTGCCTGCTAATATTTACTGTGTGTCAGCATTAGCTCATGTTGACGGCACAGTCCTGTGCCCAGCACAGCAGCGGTGGGAGCCAGAAGCCCCGAGCCCCGGAGGAGTCCCGGAGGAGCCCAGCATTTGGTGGGGATGGGCTTCTCGACGCCGTTGCACCCAGGGACTGGAAGGACATTTACCATCTCACCCGTCCCAGTGTGACATCACCCGCAGCGCTCCGAGCCGTGTCAGCGATGCAGACTCTAGGTCTGCATGATGCAAACTCAGCCCATGGGGGGGGAATTAATGCAAAAGTAGTCCCCCACCAAAAGCTCTCGCCTGTCCCTAGTTCATGGGACAAAACTCCTTGCTTGTTGCCATCCTGGCTGGCAGGGTTGTTCTCAGGCAAGTGCAGCCGGAGACCCGGCAGGGGGAGATGGGGTGGGAAGGGGGGTCACGATGACCAGCCCTGAGTGCAGCATCTTCAGGAGCACAGCCCCTTTTATTCTTCCTCACACTGACCTCTCTGTGTGCAGCCCTATGTGTCACACGTGATTACAAAAGCCATTCTAACGGGGAGGATTATTTTTATCTTCTTGATTCAACAACCGGCAAACTCATTGTGATTAGGGGATGCAAAGAATGGTTCACATTTCCTGCACTTGGCAAAATAATGACTCAAGTTCTTCACCCATAGTGATAACTTGTAATTGCAGTAAAGCAATTTACTGGGGGAGAGGTGGGACATGAGGAGTATCAGCTATAAAGATAGTAATAGGGGAGGGGGGTGTTTTGGAAGCCCCCAATGACTCGCTGGGGAAAAATGAGCTGGAGTCCCTGTAACTTACACACACAGAGTGGGCAGAGAACGGCTGCTTCTCCCTGGTCGTGAGGGAAAACAGATGGAGGAGACATCAGAGGGGCTGGGGTGAAGGAGATGGGTGGCTCTGTCACCCCAGGAAAGGAAAACCCAGCCTGGCATCCTGGCAGCACACAGCACACCGAGCCGTCCGCCGGCCCCTGCGCCCACGGAGACGTGCAAAGAGCCAGTCTGTGCAGATGTCCACAAAAGCCCAGGGAGCGTTGCTCACTGATTATTAATTAGACTGAACGCAGGCACAGGCAGGTAAAGCAGCCTTGTGTCCTGGGAGGAAGGTTATTGCCCAAGCGAGGTCTCAACTGGCCACACAGCACTGGCCACTCGCATGAATTCGCCTGAAGCCCCGGCACAGCACCTGAGCACCCGTTGGGATTTTGCCTCCCAAGTCCAACATGTGGGAGAGTAGCAAGGAACCTGCCAGTGTATTTTCACCCTAAATGAGGACCTGTCTCAGCGCACTGATTATCGCTCACCCCCGTTTATGAGAGTGGCCACAGCAATTGCAAATCTGGCCCAGGCTCTTCTCTTCAGCTCAGCTCACCCGATGCCACGGGGGAGCACAAGTACGTGCCACTTCCAGGAAAAGGGGGAAATGGAAACAGTTTGCAGGTTATCACAAAAGACAAGAATGGATGGAGATGACGACAATGACACGTGTTTCAGAAATAAAACACGAACAGTTCCGTATGATAAGCATATTAATTGAAATTAGTCACATAGTTAACAATGTGAAGAAATGCAGGATCATTTCATTTTTGCCTTTCAGCGTCATGAATGTAAAATGTGCTTGCAATCTTAATACTATTCAAGAGACAAAGCAGTCTTTAAAAATCACACTTCGCAAGACTCAAGGGAAAACAAGTTACTAATGAATAGTATTTACAGTTGCTTCCTTTAAACATGCTTTCATTTGCTTTTCAGAAGTTACTGCATAAACTCAAATAATTAGAAGAAATGCAGAACATTGCTTTTCTCCTAATAATCTCTTCTGAAAAGACAAGTCTGCTAAACCTTCCACAAAATGCAGTTGCCCAAGCAAATATCCATGGCCACCAGTGAACTTCTCAAGAAGCAAATCTCAGCACACAACCGTGGTGGTGGTGCCTCCTGGATGAATTCACACCATATGGAACAGGCGTGAACCCCCACACAAGCTCATAATCCCCCCGCAAATTCGGGGCACAGTAATGAATTTGGAGCTTTGGTTCATATAGCAAATATCAACTTCACCTGGAGCTTTTGAAACAGACTCAGGAATTTGCAGAGAGGGGAAAAAAACCCACCAATCCGACATAAAGCACATGAAAAAGGGCTGGAGACGCGCACACTTTTAGGCTGCAAGTTATAATTTGTGCACCAACACTTTGTGTATTTCTACATTGTGAAAAAACAGAATTTTTGTCTTACAATTACAGTACAGTTTAAACCAATAAAAATGATATTTTTTTTTTGCCTATATGAATTGCGACACTTATTTTTTACCAACAATAGGAAGATATGCAAAAATAGCCCTTAAAAGAAAAGGGGGAAAAATGATCTGCTTTCTCTTTAAACCCATGAACAATAGAAGGTCACGTGCCGCAGTATCCTATCATTCAGCACATTAATAGCTGTGCTAGAGTAATTACACTTGTGGTATTTTTGCCTCAAGTGAAATTCTGAAATAAGAGGATGGAAATTATGATACTGCTGATAAATATTAATAAGTGAACTTTTAATTTTTTTGCCACAATATTCAAAATGCTAAGCATCTAGCTAATGCTGAAGCAGCCTGATATGTGTTTGCCTCCAGGGACTATGATGCTTTATGCACTTAAGAAAAAAGTTTAACGGAATTAAAATTTAATATCTAATTAGAGCAAGGCTAATATATTTTGAAATGACTGGGGAAGACACACGCCTCTGTTGCATATTTGCTACAGTCATTAATCTTACCTGTAAAGCAGCATTGAGAGGTGTGCAGTAGGTGTGGCTGGTCTGTATATTTTTAATAAGAGAAGGGTTACTGCATAAGAAAAACATAAAAAGGAGAGTTAAATGCAACCAACTTCTGTGCGAGTGTTTCAAGCATGTAATGCTTCCTCCCACATCAGAAAACTAGAGCTGAGACTGTTTTTCCACACAAGTTCTCTTCCGTTTCTCTTTTTCTTTTTGATTTAAATAAAATATCTGAGTTTTAGGCTATAGTTATCATATTTGCTTTTACTAAATAAGGACATCATTATCTCTCGACGTTACCTCGCCATGTGTTCTATACCCTGCCTCAGTAGCGTGTCTTGGCATCTCTGCTCATTTTAGCTGCGTTCAGGAAAAATTCTCCAATATTCGTTGCATCTGAGAGCCAGTTACCATGTAAAGATCCATCATGAGGAGGTTATAATCAAGTGCATCGTGGGCCATTTTAAATACTACATCATGCAAATTATTCCCCAAGTCGTTGGTGGCAGAGGCCCTGGCAATGGAGCAGAGGGATCGCGACGAGGGAGGATTTGAGCCGAGCTCTTTCCTGCCAGGTGAACAGCGAGCGGTGCTGGCGAAGGGCTGCCCAGCCATTGCCCCAAAGGGTCTGGGGTCGCGGGCACGGAGGCACAACAGCAGGTCCTGCTGCACTGCTGTGGTACGGACCACGCAGAACAACACGCTGCGCTAAAGGCCGTTTTAATAAAAAATTATTCTGGTGTGCTATTTCGGACCCTTACATTAGCCATCTTAGGTTTACATAAGGAGCCGGGATTTGAGGAAAATGAACGCCAAGCATATTTGCTCTCTCTTTAGCGGGCATCTATATACCACTGGCTCCACCAGAGGGGGAAAAAAGAAATAAAATAATGACTGGATGCAAACTAGATAAAAATTGCCAATGCAAAAAATCTTGAAAAAGTTTTATTACCCACTGGGCATCTTTTTTTTATATATATTTTTTTCATGTGGGAGTAAATTACGGTGAGAAGAGTCTTAACTGAGCCTTTCCCAGAGGGACCAGCAAGGATCAGTTGTCCTGGAGAGATGGCCTTCGAGTAAAGGTCAAAGAAAATTGCTTTGGGAACCTCAGGAATATTTGTGCATGGTTGTTGTAGACACAGGATGGCCTGTTGATTATAATCTTCACAGCTCGTCTCACTGCACTTTCAAACTTTTCAAAGTTAATTCAGCATTTTTGTCTTATAAGCACCTTACTCTATTTCTGATTAAGAGTTGCAAAACAAGGCATACAACTGAAAGCAAAGGAAAATACCAGAATTAAAACTCATCTGAAGCCCTTCCTGGCGTATATCTGCCTTCCTAACAGGCCTATAGCAGCGTATCTGCACTAGCACGGATACTTATTTCAGTCTACATTGCACTATAAACAAATGCTATAACAAACACGTTGACGTAGAGTTATTACTACAGGCATTTGGATTATCAGAGTAGGAAACACAAAATACACATAGCGACCAAAAATTTAGTTTCTTTAGCAGCAAAGGTGATGTCACTATTTCGTGAAATGCAAGTCTACATGAGATGGGTAAATCATGCAAAGCAAAGCAACAGCAGAAAAAAAAAATTAAAGCAAGTAAAAGCTCTTACTGTGCAACAAGCTCGCCAAAGTTTTCATCAGGGCAGTATTTTCGAGGACGGCCTCGTTGAATATGACGGCCACGTTTAAACTCTTCATCATCAACAGTCCAAAAGGACCCAAACTCATCCTCTACTCTGATAAAGCACTTATGCAGTGAGAGGTTGGTGCGAATGGCACCCTGGGACAAGAGCAGCAGCAAAGGAGATGAAGTGGAAACAAAGGGACACGGGATCGGGGACAGAACAGACATCAAATACAGGGAAAAGGAAAAAGAAAATAAAATGCAATAAGCATAAGCAAATGGTTTGTGAGGGTTAATATGCATTGCCACCTAAAAGCTACTAGCATGTGATGCAACAAACACCAAGCAAGCAGGGTCAGGGTACTGGTGGGCATACAAACAGTAGTGATGAGATGTTTGTCTTGGTTTCCCTTAACCGAAACAATGCGAAACCACCTGCGGTTGGTCTAACACCAGCTAGCAGCCAAAAGCCTCTACGTTAAACTGTAAGCATGATCCAAGCTAGGCTAAGAAGTTCAAACATGGTGGACATACCCACTGATCTTTTGTGGCCTTCGTTTTTGGAACTCTAGTTCATCCACTGTCCATACTGCCCCTTTAACGTTTTCTACTCGCACAAAACACTTGTGAAGACTAAGATTATGACGCACTGCATTCTGCAGCAAGTATAAAAGAGAAAACATTCAAAAACTTTCTATAAGAAAATGCTCGTCATTGTCGAAGAACAGCAGCACAGTCAGCTTGACAGTCCTCATTTCGCAATGTTAAGCCCCTTCCCCACCCCACGCCCGCTTCCTTTCCCCGGTTCTTTACATATTATTTTGCAAAGACAAAATAAATATGAAAGCTTAAACCCAAGATTAAAAATTCAAGTTATTCTTATCAATTATCCCCAGTGTGAATGACAACAGTCATCATTTTAAGCATGCACGTTGTATAATACAGCACATTTCATACAGAACACAACAGGAACATTGCTTAGACATTTTCAAAACAAATATATATGCTCTGCGAAGAGAAATTCCTCTCCTGGAAGAGAAAGCAGTTAGAAAGAACAGAAAGGACTTCACACAAGTGTAGACGGTTCAATTTAGCAGAGAGGCACTGGAGTTGGTGTTGCTGCAGCTTCCCGCAGCTGGGGTAATGTGAATCAGGTGCTGAACCTCCTTCCACACCCACGGCACGGACTGGGGGTCGGCAGCACCCCACCAGCCGGCACAGCACCAGCTCCTGCCTCCGCGGCTTGCTCTTATATGGAAGTTGGCTCCTATTTCTGGCAGACTACTGTACTGACTGATCTGAGCCTCTGCCAAGTGAAAATATGAGGAGGGCTCTCCGAAACAAAGTGATAATATCCCCACAGCTCATCACCCAGAGAGATCCGCGCTCATGGCATCCCAGGCTCAGATGTCCTCGCTGCAGCTCGGCGCCTGGGAAGGATGAGCCCGGCCAAGCCCTCTGACGTGCTCGGACCTTTGTCGAAGCCAGACATAATGTCACAGCAAGCTGCTGGCTTTTCTGTCCCTGCTCCCTCTGAAACGGTGCCGAGAGCCTCGTTATTCCTCAAATGGAGCGCCATGCTCCTTCCCCGTTCTATGAGTTTTCTGAGCAAATGCCCTACTACAAAGCCACTCAGATTTCTACATGGAGCTTGTCCCCAGCGCTGCTGAAAGGGGCTTGGTAAACAGGGAAAACAGAAGAAGCCATTTGCTGAAAATATGCAGGCGAACAAACTCCATCCATCATCACTGGCACCATTGATTTAGTCAATCTGGTTGACTCGTTAGCAGGCACAATGCCAGCCAAACACATGGCCTGGGTCTAGGCAACCAAGAGACTACAATTTTTTTCCTTCCATCGTAGTCTTTTTTTTTTTTTTAACGAACATTGGGTCTGGATGGTGAAAGGGACCTCTAATCATGAATGTCTACATCACTGTGCAAACAAAGGGTAGGCACAGTGCATTTGTCATGTAAATTAAGAGGCAGTGGTGTGTGTGCCTGGGAGGGGAAGGCTGAGAGTCTTTTGCTACTTTTCCATTCCTCCGCAACCCCAGCACAGTCCCCGCGTTCCCATCCCTGGTACAGGGGAAGAGTCAGGGCTCCAACTGCCTTTGCTTGGCAGATACTCCAGGGTAAATGTGTTTCCTCTGACTGTAGGTGCCCGATCTTGGTCCTTCGGCTTTTCCACCCTGATCTGGTTGTGAAGCGGTGGAAAAACAAACCTTGAATACACTTTTCCTCTCAGCAAGGGAGAAATCTAGCAGAAAGTCAACCTGTGCATCAGGGCTACTTCTTTTTGCCCTTTCCTCTGCTCTTATATTATTAAAGATTTTTTTTTTTCCTCCCACCTCTCCCAGATTTCATTACTTTTGAAATTTTTGGCAAAATCCCTGATTTTGAGGTGGAGGAAAAACATGCAAGCGCCCCACACCTTACAGGCTAAAATCAGCCAGCTCAGCAACTGCTGGTGGGTGCTGCACTAGCGCAACCCGACACAGGGCGGCCGGCCCACATCTGGGTAACTCAGGCAGTTTCCTGTGAAAATGGGAACGCTGTCAAGTCTGGAGCAAAATGTAAGAATAATAACGCTATTTCCCCCAGTGAAAGCTGATCTTGTAGTTCATACAGCAGTTGATCAAACGCACACAGCAAAGTTCAGCGAAGTGAGTCCTCAGAGTTTGTAAACAGTCTCTAAATACATGGCTGAGCAGAAATATTTGTGTTCTTCTTTAAATAAATTTAATGCCGGAGAAATACTTTACAGTCTGTTCTTGCTCTCTTCAAGTCAGTGTGCAATTGACTGCTGGGATTGGGCTCTTGCTGAATACCCTGAGACAGACAAGTTGAGCATTTGCAAAACGTCCATGAAGTGTTGCCCTCACTTTCTGTTTTCCATGCGATCACTTACTTAAGGAATTCACAGCAGAAAAAAAATTGTTTTGTTTCCCCTGCCTCTGGATACTTACTATCTAACACTTTTATTTGAACAATACCCCAACGTTTCAGAGCCACACCTGCAGCCTGTGCCTCATGGCTGCAACTCAGTGCCAGCAAATTACTCCAAAAAATAAAAGCAAACAGACATCGCCTCTGACCTGTCAGAACCAGTTCACAGTGCTCCCCCAGCAATCAGCTTAACAGAAAAATTAGGAGCTATTATTGTGAGATTATATATTTACCTTGTTAAAAATATTTGTACGCAAGCCACTTTTTCAGAAAAATTACCCTGAGCATGCTTGAATGTAGTAAATGAAAGGGTTTGTTATTTTAATAACTCCTCAGGCTCTGCTGTACTGCATTTTGGGAGAGAGGTTCATTTTTAAAAGGTCTTTATTCCTGCACTCTTCTGTGTTTTTGAAGGAGGGCTGGGGGAAGCTTGCCTGAGCCTAAACTTGGGGAACACTGACCCAAACACCCCCTACGCATTAGCTGAAGGTGAGAGCAAATCAGCACATCTATATTCAAATTATTCTGATTCTGCAATTAGCCCCTTGTGCTTGCTCTGCGCCCTGTGGGCTTCCCATCATGCCAATCCAGAGCTGCATATTCATCCCTGCTGTTCCTGAAGGCTGGCATAAATCTGAGCAGCGTTCAGCATGAAAACCTGCCTCACCTCAAGCCATTGCCAGTTCTCCTAGCGCCTGGTGGAACTTGGGGTGAAGCTTTTCTTCGCAGGTAAGTGAAGCAGGACCCGAACACCAGCACAAGGTCAAGGTGTTGAGGAGGGGGTCTCCAAATGGTACCTGCCTCTCCAGGACAAACCCTGCCCTTCTGTGAGCCAGAGGGTCTGCAGCTCAGCCTCTCTCCTCCCCCTCCGCAGAAACACACTCTAAGTGCATGTGGTTTCTGGGGTTGGATTTTACGTGATGCGCAAAGCTCATTCCTACAACTAGCCTTGCAGGAGATCCAGCCAGGGCTGCCTGCTGCCTTCTTCCGCTCCTCCCTCCACTTCACTTCCCTCTGCTGCTGGAATCGAACAGGATTTTTGCTTCAGCACCCACACCTGCAGCTGCTGAAAAGTCCTACTGGAACCACTTCAGCAGCAAAAGACAGGCAGGTCTAAAAGGATCTTAAATCAGAGAAAGTTAATTTCCTTTCTGGATAGTAAGGAAGCTGCAAAGTGAAACACTGGTCATGTTTTCCAACTGCAGTGAAGAATCCAAGCAGCAATCACAGAGATTTGCTGAACCTAAGAGCTTCAAGACCAAGGTTGAAAATATACAAAATTGCACAGGGATCTGATTTAAAAGCAAAACATGCTACTAAAATCCAAGTTAACTTCCAAGGACCATTTTTAGCTCTGTTCTCTGAAGGAATTAATCCAAAATGCAGGCTAAGACAGGAGAAACAGAAAGAGCTGATGAAACAGCATGTATGGGACATATTCATCCTGTCTGGTCACTTGAAGCTGTTTGAGAGCAACAGAGTTGTCTAGATTAAGAGAGGCTCAAGGTACCAGGGGTGCAATTTTTACAGTAATACAAGATGCTATTACTTGATTCATTCATTTGTAATTGTACCAGCTTCAGAAGCCAGTGTGGTTATTACAAAAATACATACAAGGGAAAAAGTGTCTCCCAAAATATAAAATAAAATTAACTCTCCAGACCTCTTATCTAACATTATCTGAGATGGTTATGGTAGGAAATTGAAGTGTCAAGTTTATTTCTGTTAAACACATCTTTACTGTGGGGCTCGCTGCTTGCATATTATGTTCAATAAGCTTCTGCTGTGTGATTAAAAAAAAAGAGGAAGTTTGTAACATCTGTGTATGCAGTTAAGAGCCAGCTGATTGAGGAACGAAATCTATAGATCCTAGGGAAAAAAGTTGTTGTGATTACAGTCTGCATAACTAAAAAGACAAACACTACATCTTCTACTGACACAATAACTTCACCTCTTCTTTTTTTTCTCTAATACGTTCCAGCTGAAGGGCTTGAGTTTCACTGCTAGCAGCAACCACACAGAGGAACTCGTGGCATAATCACGGAACATAAAAGCCAATAATGGGGATTCAATTAGTGGTTTTCAACGGCAGAAGAATTTTTCTGCCAAATATCAAATTGTTCCTGCAGATAAGGCACCCAGCGTGTGTCAAAACTGCCGATCTAAATTTTCATGTCCACATGTCGTTACAATTTGTAATGTCATCAGCAATGTCTACTCTGTACATGTCAGATCCCAAAGGCGAGCAGCAGCGGCGGGCTGAGGCTTACCTTCCACGTCGCCGCGTTGCGTCTGAAGTAAGCAAACATTCGCGTGAACCAGTTGTAGATTTCATTTAGTGTTAGCTGTTTTTCTGGAGATTCGAGGATGGCCTTGTGAAGTAAAGCAATTCCAAGATCAGTTATGAGCACACTGGTACAAAACACACCCACAGTTTTACTTTGCCAAATACAAAAACGAACGAAAGGAAGAAAGAAAGAGAGAAAGAAGAGATTTGGAGCAAAAAATCCAAAGGAGGGTTTTCACAATAGGAACTAAGATTAATGGCTGTATTTAACAGTTCAATGGCAAAATTCAAAATGGAATTATCTAATTGTTTTGAGTTTTTATTTCTGTTTCCTTACAGAAATATTAATTTATTAGTCATTCATAAAGCAGAATCAAAGAGAAATGCAAAACATTTCACTAGCTGATTAAAGCTCAGTAATTATTTAGAGCTCAGATTAATTCTAGGGATCAGAGATTACTGTAGCTTGTGATAATTGACTTGCCATCTTTAAACAGGCTCATTTTCACTGTTGTGTGAAATGAATTTCCTAATAATCACATCGTATTGTAATACTTAATCAAAAGCAATTATGTTATATATTGCAGTTCTAAAAACCCTTATAGTCAAGGTTTGAGCATTTGAGCACGCTTACATACCAAAGGTTTGAAAATCTATTTAATCCAGAGTGTGCACATATAGAAGATTTTTATTTTTTTTCCTAATCCAAATGTGTGTGTTTGGCTCAGCTTACCTGTCTAATTAAAGATGCGTACGTGAATGGTGGTCTAACTTCTGCGTTCTTATAAAATTCTTGGTTCTGGGCAATATCTGCTAAATAAGAGCAGTTGTTCTGTTATCATCCCAGCCTGCCGCTGCTGGGCTGCGGCCAACAGCACGCCGCCCGACCACGGGGGCTGCATCCCCAGAACCCCTTTACCTGAAGAAATGGGGACGTTGTATTTATCCGAGTATCGCCTCCGGATGGGTCCGACGTTGTGCATGCTCGTGGTAGTGATGACCGACGGTCCCTGCGTGACGGGAGTGATGGGCGCAGTCGGGGTGGTGGGAGTATGAGGTAAGCTCTGCGGAGACGCCTCGGATGCAGTCTTGGAAAGCGTGACGCTCGATACCAGATTCAGCTGCGGAGGGAAGGACGAGGATTTCATTACAAACAGCGTTTCTGGCTAATTAAGGGCTACACCGAAAATTCTCGATAACGGGGTCTCCCTCAGTTGGAAGCAGACAACACAGCCCAAGTGCTTGCTGCGGCACAAAGTGCTGTTGTAACATCTCCATTAGGAGCCAGTAAATGGAAATAAATATACACAGTTCCAGATAGAATAATAATAATAATTAAAAAACAACGTAGCTTGCTGCCAAAACTACAAATTGTGGATTTTTATCTAAACCTTATCTTAAACCATAACACACAGTACACAATCCTTTTAATATTTTGTTTTAGTTCCATTGTTTCACAGTCTAAACCCCGTGTGTCTCTTATTTCGATGCTATCATTACACATGGCTTCTAATCAATCTTCTTGGATATTCCATTGAAGGCATCAGGCTCAAAAAAACCAGCAAGACTTTCCTAGGGACGTACTAGAGAGAAATGCAATTTCTCTCTTCAGCATTTGGGCTCTTTCCACACACCCCCCCTCCATTCATCCATTTTAAAAGCCAAGCTCAGAGTAGGTTAACACTGGAATAATTTAATTAATCACACTGCATGAAATACGGCGAGCATTCAGCCCAGCAGAAGTGGCACCACTTTTTTCTTCTCCTAGGATGGAAGGCATCAGCGCTACCTGTGCGAGGCCCAGCCCCTGACAAACGGCAACTTGCCACAGCAGGCTGTAAAACACAACTACCTCTGGGATTGTGTATCAAACCCAGCTCCAACTCAAGTGTTTTTGATACACAACCCTATTTATATAACCAGTACCCGCATTCTTCCCTGACCCTTTCCTTTTGCCCTACAATACCCTTTGAAAGACGATACTCTGTCTCAATAGGTCACTCCTGCTGAATTATTTTAAACAAACAATTCGATCTCTTAACTACAACATCAGAAAAGACGACTGAGAAAAAGGCTCTTTGACTACTTCCACATTTTCTTCCCTTAGGCATTTTTGCAAATAATACTGGTGAAATCCTGACCCCATTGAAGTCACAGTAGCAAAATTCCTACTGAATTTAACAGGGCCAGAATTTTACAACTTTTGTTCATGATTAAAATTCCTTTTTGCTGGACATTGAACCTTTTCAGATGAAGGCAAGACGCGCTACTCAGCTATGCCCCCAAATATCTCATGTTTATCCATAAGGCACTGTATTAATTTTCCTTGTGTGAAAGTAAGCAGATAAGACTCCTATTAGCATCCCCCATGTGAGTTAATAGCCACAAATAACATTTCTTTATAATAATAATAAGATTTATCCAAAACAAAGGTAGTGGAAAATAAAGAGTTCTGATATTACAGAAGGGATACCAACGCAAAAAGCCCATCGCCCACAGAAAGGGCACAGCTGAGCGACAGATAAATTGCAATTGCTTTTCCCTCCCGACAGAGCACCGGCAGCTCCAGCCCTGCTCCGAGGAAAGGAGGAGGTGAGCAGACCTGCAAACACCCATCTTGCTGTGCAGGTGCTTACAAATGATAATTTGCCTTGCAGTGGGAAATATTTAACACCTCATGGCAAGGTTGGAGAGTGCAGATCCAGCCAGAGATGGTGAAAAGCGAGTGGGGAAATACAGGTATTGATTTCCCAGGTAGTCCCATACTGGTGTGAACTGGGAGCTGCAGCCTGGGGGTGAGCACACCCGTGCAAACCCTGCCACCCCGTCCCTGTGCCGACTGGCGTGATTTAAGGACATTGATTAGGGATATGTATATACCAACGTCTCCCTGTTATCCATCTATTACATATGATAAAAGGACCAGTGGCAATAATAATAGTACAACTGACAGGTCTCACCGTGAAATTAAATCTACTGTATTTTATCTCAGTTTCTAAATGGACATTTAAACAGTCCAATAACTGCGAGCAAATCTGCATCAATTTTAAGTGCCCATCTCCAGCACAGGCTCGGCAGCCGGGCCCTCCTGTTGGAAAGATCACTGCTCGTGTTTCATCATTACAGCTCCAACTACTCCATTTCAAAAGAGTCCCCTTCCTTTTTCAGTGTGTAGAAACTTAACATTTAATCTGTTTCTACTAGGGAACTGCGAGAAAGGATCTACAAAGGTCAGCGTTCCCTGCTTAAAGAATTTGAATAGTTAAATTTCTTTAGGCTTTTCAGCATAGGTAGCAACTAGGAATAAACACAGAAGAGGACGAGCAAAGGGGGGGGGCTTTAACAGGCTTGACAAATGACACTGTGATTCACACCCACTGCTGGGCTGCCACTAATAAGCTACAGAGGAAGCAGCCAATCTCAGCTAATTACCAGATAAAATTGTATTGTAAGGACTCTAATTAGGAGATGCTTATGGAGGTGATCTAATGATTAAACGCTGCATCCGAGTGACCCTACCATCAATGTGCAGTGGTGCAAGATGTCACCGGAATATTTTGTAGAAACAGTAATTTTATTTCAAGGAGGGGAGGCAGTAATATTTGTAATAATGGCTATGAGGTAAACTAATTAAAAGACAGTTCCTAAAGGAAGACTGTGGCTTTGAGCAGCTGTGGCCGTTCCAAAACAAAGTGCCAAATCTCAACAGAGGAGCTGCAGTCAAGTGGAAAATTTCTGCCTGACCTCTGCTCTCGCTATTAATTTGCAGGAAAACTAATGACACATATACATATTCCCACAAAATTGTTCTAATTGCTAATTTGCCAAAGGAGCCCAGTTTCCAAATTAAACATGACTGCAGTCTGTGAGGAAAGAGAGAACAAAAAGCTGGAACGCAGTGAGTCTGCTGCGTTTCACCTCCGACGACCATTTGTGAGCCTGAACCAACAAGTTAATGAAACACGACCTTGTCAATCGTGAGCAAAGTTTTTCCTTTTTCCGTGTTTTATTTGATGACACTCTCCTCTCCCAGGCCGGGTGTGATCCCTGCCGGTGCTGGTACCAAAGCACAAGGCAGGGTGAGGGAGGAGAGGGCTGTGCTCCCTCCACAGACCTTTGCTGCTGCTTTCTTTGTTGCGTCTACCGCGCAAAGGCTGAAAAATTGGTTGTGAATTAGAGCAGAATAACAAATTATGAATGGTGTTGGTTTTGTTGCCATCTTGAAATACTCATTTGAATGATAAACTATTAAATCTTAATATTGGCGTCAATTAGAAACATGAAAGCAGCCGAGGATGATTGTGCAGGGCAGAGATCAGGAAAGGACTGGGCTGGGAGGGTTTCTTTTCCTGATGGAATCTCAACATCATTTCTCTGTTTGCATTTTCTATTTAAAAAACAAGTTACTATGATTAGAAAAGTTGTTCACACTGGTATTTAGTACACAGCCCATTTCCCACATACCGTAATTTTTTTGGATGAGGCATGGTCGCTGTCGGAGGGGAGGGAGCCTCAGTCACAGAGTTTGCACTTTAATGAGCAAGAACTCTTGCACTGCAATGAGGCACAACGCGGGGCGCTCCCCACGCGTGCGGCACAGTACAGCCCTTGGACCAAAGAGTTACATGGTTTTGTGATGTCTGTACTGGGGTTGGGAGGAGGGAGGATTTCCTCCAGCACCACCCCCGCCTCAAAAAAAAAAGGAAAAAAAAAGAAAAAAAAAAAGAAATAACCCCAGAAACAATCAAAAAAGCCAAAACAAAACACAACAGAAAAAAAAAAACCACCAAACCCCACAAGTTTTAGGTCCTAAAAATCCACAAAATAAATCACTGAACCATGCCGGGTGCTTTGCTCAGTTTTGTTTTTTGAGAACAGTTCCTCATACTGTTTTAACTGAATCATAAATGCCATAATTGTTTCAGTGTTCAATATCCTGTTTAGGATTTTATTATTAACCTTCCCTTTCAAGAAATAGTCATGTCTTCCTACTAGAGGTGAAGACTGAGTCATTTTCTTTTTTTTTCTTTAGATCTAAACAAGGCAGAGAGGTAACCTTCTCCTTCACCCCGTAAAACATATTTCTAGTAAGTGGTTCTCCCATTAGGGCTCAGTCTGATTTCTTTTTGTGTAAACATTTTACATGACAATAGTGGCTGCACATAAAAAAGCCCGCAAAATTCTTTTAGAAGAAAAAAAGCCATATATTTGTAAGTGTCACGGTGGGGCCATACCCACTGCTGCAGGGCTGGGATGCTCTGCACTGGATGCTGCTGCTCCGGTCCCAACTAGGGCTGAGGATTTATCCACAGTGAGTTCTGGGAGCTGGAACACTCCAGAGCAGCGACTCCTTCTCTTGACAGCGAGAGCGGGAGAGAAAGTGAACGCTGGACCTAAAACTCTGTTAAACGTTGTGTCTTCCTCTCCCATTTCATCCTGGACACATTAGTGCATTAGATGCAGAGCCTGGCAGGCAGTGATCACTTAGCAGGTGTTGTTATTGGCAGGAATACTAAGGAAACCAAAGCTGAGGAGTGAGACTTAATGAAAACCAGTATATAAAAACAGCTTTTGTTGTGCTTGAGAATCTCTCTTTATTGCTGCGTATAGTTATTTTTTCAAACTATAAAGTACGGCTACAGCAGCTAAAATGCTCAGTCATTACCTCAACAGTTAAAAGACTATTTTTTTTTAATGCTTTGTTATTACAGTTGCTAAAAACAGTATTTCAAAACAATTGTAACTGCTATGCTTAGGGTAAAAAAATATGTTAAAGAAGGGATATTTAACGGTGCATTTTATTTAAAGTGCCAAAAGTTTCTTTAAAAGTTTTCTATTTTAAAAAGATGGTTATAACACCTAGTGTGCCGAATTACTTGTTGGTTGATGCCCTTCCGTTTTCCTTCCCCTCCTATGAACTTTGACATAAGTTAATCGCCTCAAAAAAGCAAATTTCCATTTCAACCTATTATACTGATCGCTAGCACCAATAAACATAGCATGACGGGGAAGGTATCTTAATAACAAAACCAGAATGATAACTCTTGAGAAATTGTTGTTCTGGGTTTCGTGCTGGTGTTTTTTTCTGGTTTTTATTTTAATCTTGAAAAAAATTCACCTTACAAAAATATGTCACAGCATATTCCTTCACAGACAGCTTTGTTCTCACTTTGTTCAGGCCCTTTAGTCTCACCAAAACAACCCATGCAGCAGCAACAGGAACACCTTTGCATGCTCCAGGTGTCGAGTTGGGAGATACCTCTATTTTCTTTTCAAGCGTCGCGCTGCTGGGCATTTTAATTGTAAAGCTGGACATTTTTAAAGGTGGCACTGAGCACCGCCCCGGCTCCTGACGTGCTCTCCCTCTCCAGCCACTCTCCTGGCTCCCCAGCAGCTCCCCAGGAACCACAGAACAGCTGCTCTTTGCAGGGCACCAGACACCAACAGTGACCTCCCCACAAACGCACCTGTCTGTCCGTGATTTGGGCCACCTACCCTTACACCACACAATAATGTGCTGAAATCTCATCGGCTTCAATAGGACTAAAGAACTTTATGGAACAGACGTCGTGGTGGACTGGTGCGGTGAAGTGTACAGGTCACAGCGCTGCCCTTCCTAAGGTCAAAATTACCACAAGGTGCTAAAGCCACCCAAAGGTGGGGATGTGATGGATGGACACGGACAGACCGGAGAAACAACCCCTCCCCAAAGCTGGGTGAGCTCAAGTGATGCACAACCACCAAGAGCCTGGTAACGGTCCAAGTGGTCCAAAACCGCTCACTCAGCCGCTGCCTGAAGCCCAAAAAGCAAAGGTGGCACCAGTGGTCAGTGCGGATCACAAACGGCACGTGGTTAACACAGACACGTGGTGAGCAGCTCAGTCACTCATCGTACCTGCCAGCAACAAAATAGTTTAAAAACAAGCACGGAGATCCTTTAAGCAGAATAAATACATTTCCTCAGTCACGAAAAGGCTTTAATTCTAAGTCCCAATTCACTGCTATGTTTGGATTCACAGCCACTCTTTCCTTTAAAATCACCAGTGCACTCTAATATATTAATTCTAACATACACCTTGCATTAGTTATGTTGGTAAAAAAAATTAATTACTGGATGTAAAGAATACTTGGCACTGCAATAATGGTCATCAGATCTTTTTACCAAAGCCCTATCCCACTGAGTTAAAAGGACGAGGGTCTAGCACAGTCTATGCAGTGCCTGTCTATTTTTTTCACTAGGAAAGCACAATTTATGCAAAACACTATACTTCTACATTTTATAATTAATTTTCAAATGCTTCACCTATACATATTTTAATAATTTCTGATTTATCAGATGGTATCTATAATAATTTTTTCTATATTTCAATAAATGAAAAGAAGGCAGTTTCAATCCAACAACAGAGTGCCACACAATATAGGCCTGTCAGGCACCAATTTCTACTTCTAACATGTAAGTTAAAGGATAAGGAATTTATAATGCTGCCTGTGAACGAAACCACTTTTCATACACAAATGTGATCTTTTTTTTTTTTCCAAAGGGTAATACAACAGTACATTTACATAAACTAATCCAAACAATCTATGTATTTGACAATGGCAAACCTCACACAGACTGCCTATTGTTGGTTTACATCTTGGAGTTCTTTATGTTGGCTTGTAACACTGCTCTAGCTGTCAAAGGTTTGACTTGGACTCTAAATAAATGGTTATAGAAGTGCTGTGCAGCGATATTGGACTTCTTTGCAAAAGAAAACCTGCTGTGTATGAATTCAAAAGCTATTAATTTTTCAGTCAAAAATATTCATGCCTATTTCTTTTAATAAAGAAACACTGTGCTGAGCAACTGAGAGATAATGTTGACTAGTGGTACAGAATTTTCAATAGAGCAGTTAAAAATAAATTTAGTAGGAGGTCCCCAACAAAGCTATAATTTTCCAGAATGTAAAACATTTTTAATACTAATCAAGACAGCCCTTTATCCCCCTGTGTTCACTTTTTTTTTCCCCACTGCTTTTCCCTGTTTATTAGCTGTTAACACTAATCTTCATGGTGACACCGCCTGGCATCTCCGTAGCCTACAAAACCCGTGAAATCTCCCTGCCCTCCGTGGCTGAGCATCGATCACGAGCTGCCTTGCCAAACGCTGCTCGTCTTCTTATGATTTCCTCCCTTTAGTTTTTAATCCTTCCTCCTGAGGGGCACCGCTGTTATGAAAGGCCTCAAGGCAGAGTGCTTTGAGACTCCCAGATTATTCCGCTGTTTTAATTTTTAATCCAGTAAGAGCTATAGAAACCAAACCTCCTCCTCATTCTGTTGGGTCTACATACTTTGCCAACAATGCGCTGAAGCATTTGCATTCAGGCTGAGATGGATGCGAGGAACTGGAAGAATGCTATTTTTATAGACACTGTAAGTAGTTTCTACTCTAGAGGGCTGGTACCCACTGGATCAAGTGATTCTCGGCATCTCAATGGCTCAAATGGAAGGGTTTATGCCTACTAGTCAACTCACTCCAAGAGGGCAACGAAATGTCCCATTGACTTTGACATCTTCTCCAGAATAGCCTGCAATTTTCTGTCTAGTAGCCTCCCTATGCACTTCTGCAGCCATTTATTTCCAACTACATGGAAACTGAGAAATCCTTTTCTAGCAAAAATGGGTGCGCGAAGTGTTTAATGATTTTATGTTCTCTATCTCTGTAATGTGTTCTGTTTCAGACATTAATTTTGTCTACCAACTGCATCTTGGCAGGCTACCATATTTGCTGGGTTAATAGTCTGACTCCTTTTTATTTCTATCACCATAAATCACACATATATGGGTGTGTGTTTGCTTTATTTATAGAAAAAAAATCAGTCAAAACAGATAAACCAATACTTTGTCATTATGCTGCATCATTGCATATTGATTAAAATTGCTAGTACTAACTATAGATTGTCAACGCTCAATTAATTTTCACACAATGACTCAAAGCAAAATCAAATAAAGCCAGTGTACCTTTAAATCTTACAAATCTTAAAATCAAGAAGCAAAGCACTCTCTCCATTTTGAATAATCATTGGAAGCTCTGAGGAGCATTTTCAGAGTTAAGAGGTTGCAAGAGAACAACAGTTGAAGAAGAGTCATTTTGGTCAGAGAATGAGACGGTGGATTTGCCTGGGCTTGGAGGTACCCAGGACTTGCCTTGGGCTGCAAAACCACTTGCTTCCCCTGCACCCCCTTTTTTTTAAAGGGTAAGTTCAGGTGGTGAGAAGGTTTCCCGTCTCAGTTTCACCAGTGTAAAACCCGATACTGGTAACTGTGATTATCATCAACACGTGCAGCTACAATCTCTTCTACTGTAAATGTCTGTCAGACAGGGAAAAAGCAAAATAAATATACTAAATATAATTTAATTACATCTCCTTCCTAACACTTCCTCAGATTTCATGCAAGTCAGGATGATGCAAAGTGACTTACAGACTAATACACGAGGTCAGAAAAAGGCCCAGGGCACCAGCAGAACTTCTTTCAGACCCCCTGAAGAGAGTGGGACAACCAAGCCTGGGTGCCTATGGCGGTGCCTCCTGCAAAGCTCCACCTTGCATCTCCTCACCGTGACCGGCTCCGAAATGGGTCACGCTTCACATCACACGTTCCAACGGGGAACAGGAGAGAGAAGTTTGTCGTGAGGTTTTGTTTGCTGTCGACACAGTTCAGTACTTACGGGTTGAGGGGCGGCTTTTGGTTCGGTTGATTTCACATGCAGGTGTGTCATCATGGCTTGCAGGCGCTCTTTATCTTTTGCAAGCTGAAAGGGAGAAAAAGAAACCCTCTGTTACTCACACAAATAAAACCCAGCCTCTGCTTATTTCTAATCAAACAGTTGGCACTGAGGCATGAGACAAAAGAGTTTTATTGCTGAGTAGTTTGGAAATTGCATATGGTCTATTTGTGAGGTAAAGCTAGCGCGTGGTGCTGGGTGTCACTATTTCCCAAAGCAAAATGCATTAGCCCTCCAGCGAGAAGACCTAGACCTGCTGGCACCAAGAGCTTCACTCTAGCTCTGACAGCTAAAAGACAACAGTGAATCATGTTTATTAACCAGCCCCACTCCAGCTCAGGAGGTGCAACAGAAAGCAAGCGAAGCAGTGGCTCCGGGATGCGTTTGCCTCCTTTCAGAGAAGAAAATGAGTGGCACAAATGGACCGTGGCTTTTACATCATGTAGAGGTTTTGCGGCACATGCAGTGAGTGCAGAGACAGCACTGGTTAAACCACACGAGGCACCTCGGTGGGGCAGGCCTCTAGGAAACGCGCTGCTTTTACTTGAGAAGGTGGCACAGCCCCTGGCCGGTCAGGCTGGGAACCCCAGCAGGGGCACCCTGAGCGTGGGGCAGGAGCAGCAGGGCGAGCTGCCAGCATCCCTTCGGCACACACCTGAGGGTAGCAGGGAGGGAAAACCTAGCGGCATCAGGAAGTGCCCCAGAGCATCGATCTTGGGGCACACAATGCCACAGGACCAAGGCTTTCAGCCTGGCTCATTGGTCACATCACGCCCAAGGGTTGCAGCAAAGCTCCTGCTCTAGGTGTCTCTCGCATTTTTTGGTTGAAATCTGCACCAGGCCACAGCTGGTGTCTCGGGATCACACCGTACACATCCCTGGCCAGGACAGCTTCCCAATGCATTTAGAATGCACTGGCCAGACACTAAATCTCATTATTTTTGGAAACAAGAAATATTTTGGATGTGCGACTAGGACTTTTTCCAGCTGGTCTTCAGAAAAAAAAAAAAAAAAGAAAGAGTGGAAAGATATTAAGAAACAATGCTAATGAAAAAAGGGTGTTATTAACCTACAGGCCCAAGATAAAGGCTCCTGTTTCCAGCAGGACTTGGATCAGACTCTTACAAATGACAATTTCTGCAGAGCTGATTTTTTGCTTTCGACAAGCCAGATTCCTGGTGCCAAGAGGAGAACTGTGCTCACATTCCAGCAAAACTTTAAACAACCTGCCCACCTTATCACCATCATCTGTTTGTAACAGTGAAGTTGGGCTAAGTGTATATAAAAGGAGGCTTGGTCATAAATCCCCATTCATAGCCTTACAGTCAAGGTTGTCTCGCTCTTCGCAAGGCGAGGGTTTTCTCACCGTGCCAGAAAGGCATCGTGATGGGATAAAACTTGGCACGTGGGTTTCCAAAACAGGAATGAAATAAAGGAAAAAATGTTGTCACCACTGCGTGCTCTGAAAGCGCAAAAGCAAAATCTGTGGGCTTTTCAAACAGCTGCTCTTTTCTTGGTCAAAACTCTCAATGGCAAGAGAGAAAAGCTGACACCTCCAGCAGATCTGTAATCTCACCGCCAGATCTTTGCTGGACTTCACAGCAGAGCCGAAGGGCAGCAACGGGCTCTTATCGTAGAGCAGCAGCAGAAACTTCTCCCTCTGAGGGTCCTCTGAGGACCTCTTCAGAGAATGGCAAGGTCTCACCCCTCAGCTGCTGTGCTTCACACAAAACAAATTAAAACTGAAAAACAGTTGTACTCGCAGTGCAGCTCTGTTGTGCAATCTCTCATTCGTAGCCGTCGCTGGGCTCACAGGCTGCTTGGCGGGGTCATCTGCACATTAAATTTTGGTCTGCGGGCTACTGCAGAAGAACATCTTGTAGCCAAAATAAATAAAAGGCAGGCACCTGAAAGCTTCCTGCCCGCACCGGCAGGGCAGCAGGAGGGAAAGGCAGCCGGGCAGCGCAGGGCACGCCCTGCAGCGCTTCCTCCGGGCCCCCTCAGCGAAACGGAGCCGAGCACCTCCCTCCGAACGGCCGGGGTCCTTGTTTGTGGTGTTTTCACTCATCATCTTAGCAATGCTTTTAACGCCATTTCTTGGGGGATGGAGTTTATTAAAGATCCTCTCGACATTTCAGGCAGACACACGCTAGCATTTTGTCATAGTCTAGGAATTCAAACACTCACCCAGTTAGGCAGGAGTTTAAATTATGAAAAATAGAGGTCTCTCAGTTTCAAAGCGCTGAAAAGAAGTAAAAAAATCTGAAGAATTTCTTTAAACTGTTTTTCCCTTAGGTCAAGAAGCAGTAGTGATATAAAACTAGAATGTCACTAGTAGCTCCTCTGGTCAGTGGGGTCACACAAAAAAAGCTATGAGGGCTTGCTTGGCCACCAACGGGAGCAAATTCTCACTGGTGGCACTCACTGGAGTGCAGATGGTCCAGAAATTGGGATTATTAGCAGACGTGCTGGAAAATGTTCACGACGTACTGATTTCATGGGCAAGGACTGTTCTGCTGCGTATGAGAGGGCCTGCCCTGTAAAAGGGGTCTGAGGACTGTAACGCAGTCCCATCTAAAGTCTCATTCTTTTTTTCCTATAGCCATTCAGTGGGAGTCTTCAGATGGCCACTCAGCTCTACATGATAAGCCTGGTTTTGTGAGGTTTCCCTCTCTTTGGTGGGGTATGACCACGATGTAGGTGCCTAACTGTGGTTCAACAGAAAACACATCCGGAGTGAAATACGTGCTCTGCAAACTTGGACACCAAGACACATGTCTTGCCCCGGAGAGTTTGAATCCTAAAACTACACAGGTAGGAAAGGCAGGAGAGAGAAGGCAAACAAAGTGCAGGCCAGAAGGGGCTCAAGGCGATGGGGCAGCACAGGAGCCTGGTGACCAAGGAGCGAGAGAGAAGGCATTAGGCAGAGATGCAGAAATGGCACAGGAGGAAAAACAGACAGAAAATAACGGCAAAAGCAGAAATGTGCGAATGGAAACACAGTGAGGGCGTTCAACAGGAGCAACATGGCCACATCAACAGGAAAGGGAGATCACCTCAGCAGCAGGATTTTGGACAGACCAAGGACAAAGGAGAAAGAAGCCAGTCACAGGCAATGAAAGAGACAACCAAGACGCAACCTCTTCCCTCCCATTATGTGCCTAGTTAGGCTGTGTACTAGAAGGGTTTAGGATCCACTTCTCAAGAGCATCAATGGATGCTTTAGGAAAACAGGCCCAAGCAGTGTTTTCACTACAATGAAAATGGCCAGCTGTCTTTGTGTTCTCCTATTAGAAGATACTTCTTTCAACTTATCGTAGCCTTGTTGCTGTCCTGAAATGTTTTTCCACCCAAAGGTGGTGCCTATTCCAGCTAAGATCTAGCTAAGGACAGGGATACATTCCTGTGTTTGTGTTTTACCCAGCAGCCCAATTCTCACTATTTATAATGGCAACAAATGATCATGTCAAGATGGTTTAAACCAGGTGAAATATGAGAAGATCTCTGCCTTGTCTGTGATATCTTAAGTATGTTTGAGATGGAAACGCTGAGACCAAAGTTTCGAGATACTTCTGCAAAGGGGCGTTTGCAATCAAATACAAAACAGATCTTAACCTGTTTTTTTCAAAAAGTTCATTTAAAATTTACTTTTTTCATAAGACTTTACACTTATCTCTGTCTGCAATTCTGACATAACTTCTGTGCATAAAATAACTAAGAGCATAAATTAAAAAAGAAAGGCTTGCATTTGGGTCCATCACACTGAAAACCTGAAATGCAGCCCCTAGATGGAAATAATTGGTTAAATTCTACCCCTGTCTTGATGGGGCCATACACACATGAAATGGCACAGCATTTGGTTCTTGCCATGGTGTAGAACCCTGAGCAGCATGTAATACTTCACAGCTCCATTGGAAGGGAAAGCTGCTCGTCAGTGCTGAGCACTCTGGGTGAGGGGGAAGACTCTGGGTCCCTCTCCTGTCTATCTCACACAACTCAGAGTTGGCCACAGGGTTTGTTTTCGCCACTGTTGGTAACTGCTCCGTTGTGGGAGTATCACGTCAATGGTCTTGGTCCAACTACTCTTGCTACAACACGCTGGGCACTGCAGACCCTATCACTGTAAACCCTGCTACTGGGCCAGGCATTTGGTTTATTATGGTTCTGTGCAAAGCCAGGTCACAGTCAGACAAACTAGGCCACAGAGGACAAATTCTTGCACGTATTTAGGCAGGTTTGTTTGGTACATAAGCTGAAAGGAGAGGAAGAAGAAGGGAGTTACAGGTCAACTTCAGAAGCAGGACACCCTCCTCCTCCACCTGTCCAACGCGCAGATGCTCTCACTCTGTTATCAACATCCCTGTCTAAACTCAGCCTCCAACTCATCCTATCTACCATGCTAGTATTATTGTTAAAAACAAATGTAGAACTTTTTGGCCCTCACACCACTTCAAAATGATGTTCTTGTCCTTGGGACCTTGCCTTTCCATGCAATGACTCTAAGTGGAATCCTCTGGCGCTAAATGGGCGTGAAGCTGCAACCCTTAGTCACGTATGACAATTAGTAGAATGCACTATGATAAATCTTTAAAAAATATTGTCAAGGGGCTTATGGAGAGGTGGCAACCAAGTATCATCTCTGTCCTGTCCAGCTGTTAACACAGGGCATCCTCCCATAGTTACAGGCACAGCCAGTCCCAGTGACTGCAGGAGAGAAGCGTTAATGCTTTTTTTCAAGCCAACTGTAACTGGAGAAATCTAGATTTACCTTCAGCCTGAATATTACTGCATCTTGGTAAGAGATTATCTCATATCTCAGTTTACCAGGAAGACTGCAGATTTTTTTTTTCTTCCTTTTCCCCAGAAACTTGTTAAAATAACAGACCACTTCTTATAACATTTTCTGCAAGACTCTGATATTTTATGGCTGGTAGTTTGATTTTTATAAAACTTGTATAAAACCAGTTTATATTGCTTTAGCTAATAGTGAAAGAGTGTCACGACCAGCGTGTTCCTGAAAGTAAAATTTAGGAAATATCTATGAAAGAAAAAGAGTAATTTGTAAGATAAGCATTTAAAAAAATGCCTTTTATCTTCTTATCTTGAAAAGTAACAACAAGAAGTTTAAGTGTGTTTTTGCTGATTTTTCTCTCCAACTATTTGAAGCTATAAATGACTTAACTCAGTAAAATTCCAAATGTAATTATCTTCTGTACTTAGCCCAAGGCTTTCCATATATCTCTACCCTGCTGTCTTGCATACAAAATAGGTTTTTCAATAGCTGGTAACTATATAATGTACAACATTGTTTTAATTTCCCCTTTGCTAACCTCTTGCCTACACACAGACACACTGGTAAAGCCGCCCAGCCAGAGCAGCGAGGTGCAGGAAGACAGAAAGGACTCGAAAGCATTTGGAAAGGCAGATACACAAACAGGTCATACCTTTGCATCACATTCAATATATTCCAATTTACCCCCTTTCGGCACTTTT